>NC_056733.1:1099115441-1099135441 GCF_019279795.1 Protopterus annectens
TGCAAGCCAAGAAGCATAAGGCAGTTGAACTTGCATGGTACAATGCATGCATACTAAGCAGGATTATTATAATTTCATTACCATGTGCTGCAGTAGTAGAAAATGTGCCATACCATGCAGACAGGGTACTGTGTCTGTCTCTCTAATGGAGTTACACTTCCATGAAATAATGATCTGTATTATCCCTAGCAATTCAACAATCTTCCTTCCTCAAAAGTAGCATTGTAGTAAATGCTACTCTCTTAGTGTTTTCTTTTTATTTCTTGAACTCTTTCACATGTAACATATTGCAGTCAATGACATCCTCCTTCTTATTGCTTACAGTCGGCGCTCAGGTCCTTTTATTTAGGTGTTTAGTTCAGTTGCCTGATATTTATATTGTCTGACTAATTAATGCACAGGAATACTCTCATTTCACAATCTTAAGTGGGGGGAAATGCTGTTCATTCCATATCAGCAGAAAGAAGCCGATTACAATGAAGTATAAGTAGGATGAATATATTAACTACACCCGTCATTCATCAGTATGTAGCTTATTTTACTGCGCAGACTCATAACCCCATACAAGCAGTGATATTTAGTAGGACATTTACCAATCAGCCAGTTAACTGTTAACATTTCTACCATTACATATCTTACAAGACTGCCTCTTGAGTCAGATAATTCTGTACTGTTTATTGTTACAAATCACTCACATCAGAGACAGAGACTACCTAAAACAAAAAAGAAACATGCAGACTTCTCCATATGCACTATTTAATTCAGGAGCTACTACTAGTGTATTTATCTGGTTTGCTAGTCTACATAATTGACCAATACATTCTGCATGGCTTCTAACATCCTCTCTGCCTAAGTTTGCAACTAATACACACTGAAGAGCTTTGTGCACCATAATTTGTTTTCATGATGATTCAGATGTAAAGTCCATTTAAAAATTAAGTCTGGTGCAGAAAACCTTTGTGTAAAATATCTACAGATTAGTAGTGGTTGTTTTGTTAAGTGGAGATTTACAAGTCAAGGGTCATCAAGACTGAAACACTTGCTTTTAAATTTACCTTCAGCTTTTTGGCCAGATGTTACGTTGCCTCCCTGTTAGAAAGTTGTGTGTTTCGGTTAAGCATCTTCTTGAACAATATACCTCCCCTTGTGTCTCCATTAGATACACAATTTGGGCCTTGCTATATATGTTCTTTGAATATAGAGACATTAATGCTTGCACAAACACAACTGTTTCTTCAGTAAACTAATATTTTATGGCAAGAGTAGTAAATATTTTGCCATTTGGAACTCAAATGTAGAGAGAGGTGGAACTTAAAATATCCTATGTTTTAAAACACTGTTGAGGAAGCAGTATGGCTTTTAAACTGACAGCCTCTCCTATGGCACTTGTTTGGCTAACTGGAAGACTGCTGCCCAGCTCTCAGGCATCCAGTGCAACCATTACTTCACTTTAGTCATTAACCCAAAAGAAACATACTTTAAATAAAAAAACGCATCCCTCCCTCTCTTTTCAAGGTTCACTGCGATGAGCATGCATTACCAAATATCAGACGGTGCAAAGTCACCTTCATAGTTATAAAGGTGTACAAGGCAGCAAGCCATTTATGCTAGGTCTTGCCCAGGTGAGTAAACCAAATTATAGACTGGAACAACTAAACACAAGTGTTTGTCTCCGGGTCCCATCCTGGTAATTAATAACAGAAAAATACTCAGAGGTAATATTAATATCAGTCTTTTTCACTGGATCTGTTAAGCAACAGTGATGCCAAACACACAGTAACTTTTGTCAGACTTTCCAATGAGGTGCAAAGTTCTTTTTTATTAAAGTCTTTTACTATGTTCTCAGATATAGTACTCTGTAAATCAGAATTTGTGGTAAGAGCTAAACAGGGGTCTCACATACAAGGGAGCAACACCACTTACGTTCTTAAAATAAAATAGTTAAAAAGTCTTTGGTAAGTACTGGTCTGTATAACCCCAAAAGTCTCTGGTACCAAATTAAAAATCTCTTAAACAATACCTTAGTGAATAAAGCAACAGCTCTGTGGTTTGGTATATGGATGAATAAACAATGTTTTCTGGCTCACTGCTCCTTCCAGAAACATCTAACTCCACCAGGACTTCAATGGACAGCTAAAACTGCTCAGAATAAAGACAACTGCCTTAGAGCCACCTGTTCCAGCATCAGCACACCTCTCTCTTTGATGTAAGTCTCCAGACTCCTATGGAAATGAGAACACTGGATTTCTCAATTTCTGTGTCTTCTTAGACTTCTGCTATAATGCCACTAACTTCATCTTAAATAGGCGCTTGTCTGTTCTGCAATCAATCCACCTGTAATCCAGGTAAACTCTCTTAAAGGGGGCCTAATTCAAATCCTACTTCTCTAATCTCCACTGTTAATGCTATAGACTGTCATCGACTCTGTAGATATTCCACATAGCCTACATTGCTGGTATACCTAGCAGTTCTACTTGTGCCTACATCACTGGTGTGCCTAGCAGTTCTATCTGTGCCTACATCACTGGTGTGCCTAGCAGTTCTATCTGTGCCTACATTGCTGGTCTGCCTAGCAGTTCTACCTGTGCCTACATTGCTGGTGTACCTAGCAGTTCTACCTGTGCCTACATTGCTGGTGTACCTAGCAGTTCTACCTGTTCCTACATTGCTGGTGTGCCTAGCGGTTCTACCTGTGCCTCTCAGTACCATGAATCTATCTGGCACTCCTGCTGGCACCAGCAGACTGTGTTATACTAGAAATATAGACACATGCAAGTCTCAGTTCCAACATGAATTTCTGAATGCCTGGTCAGTAATATAGCCTTTTCATCCTTCATATTGCCTTTATTATTTTTATATATCCAGATGTCTGTCATGAAGATGCATATGTTAGCCATTACATCTGAGACATACACAGACTTTTCAATCAGACATCTTTAATGTTTCCTGCAGTCTTTCTTCATGCATTTTTCAGAAAGTTGCTTCAAATGCATGATGCTAAAATTTTTAAATTATCAGTGATTGTAACATTTGCCTTTTTCTTATGACAATTTTTAACAACATATTCATGTTTTGCAGACATATTACCGATAAGATAAATGAGCACTGCTAGAATACCCAAGTTTTTCTTCCAAATAGTCTACATTAACACCATCTCTTCCACTTCACCTCCAGCAAAGCAAATCTGAGTAACAACCATGGTGTCAACACTAAAATCCATGTAATGCATGAAGTATTGTGATTATGTGATTATGCTCTAAAATCAGAAAAAAGATAAACCTGTTTCTCACTTCTGTATCATGTGACCTGACAGTAACAGTGCTGTCAGATGTATGAAACACTAGATACACACCCCTAAACGCTGTTAGTTACATTAAGAGAAGGGCTGTTCCTTCACTCTTAATGGTCTCTGAATACCTTTCCTCATATATTCACAGAAGTTTACAGACATTAGTCTGTAAGTAACTTATTTAAATTAGGGCAGCATTTAAAATCTGGTCCTGACTTTTTCCTTACTTGCTGTCTATGCGACACTTCTGTAACAGGTAGTTCACAGGGTAGATAAGACTCCATGCACTACAAAGATTCATGCTCAAGTCTCACCGATCATAGTCCATTATTATGTATTCTCAACATGGATGCCAAAATTCATCTCTCAAGCATTATTCCCCAGGTGAATTTCTTGGTGTTCATATCTGGAATACATCATAACATGGTTACAATCGGAGACCCAATTTTAACCCTCCACGATATGGGTGAAACTAATGTAAGAAGGCCACCTTTTATTAAATTCAAATGGCTTTCAATATTCTCAAAACTGTTTTAATTTCAATCCAAACTTCTCTTAAAACTTAAACATTAGTTAAAAGCTACTGTCTGTTTGATTTCTCTCTGCTTCAAACTACATATGAGCCATCATAGACATTATGTGCAGAGGCACACAAATAGCAGATGTGCAGTCAGTGGATTAAAAATTCGATTAGCAATGATTATTCTGACAGAAAAACACCTCATCCCTATGACACTGCTGAATTCTGCAAGTCGTGTGTGTGTGTGTGTGTGTGTGTGTGTGTGTGTGTGTGTGTAGTTTGCACTGTACTCTGCTGCAGTCATGTCTGAGTTTTTGGTTAGCTGTCAGCTAGCTTTCACAGAATCCAGAATAAATGTCTGTAATAAGTACGTGCAGTGAAAGCTATGTACAGACAAAGTGTATCGTATATAAGCAACAAGATGTGCAAATTTGTTCTGTCTATCTCCTGTATTGTCTGCAATGCCCTACTAGGTTTTCCTGGGCTCCATTTAACCTTGGATAAATAGCACAGAGTGAGAATGGTAGTTTCACTTTGCTAGGACAGCAACTGTGGTGAGCAAGGGTTAAGCTGTTCATCTCCTGGTATTTCACTTCTCTTAGAGCTCCATCTGTTTCCCTTGTGAGATTAATCACTTTAGCTGTTTCACCTGGCTTGGGTGCCAGCAATGCATTTAATACACAGCCTTTTGTGTCTCAGCTAAGGGAAGAACAAAAGGTTCTTAACTAAGGATTTTATCTAAATAGAATTTGCTGTTTCTGCTAAACAGCTTCCATGGTAACATAGAGCAGAACTCTTGTCTGCTGGCATCTTCCTTATTTGTGTGCTTAGTTTGCTACACCACTTCTTAAAAGCAGTGCAACTGAAATTTAGCAGTGCAGTTTAATAAACAAAACAATACACATTTATACTCCTAGTACATCTGCCTGGAATACACAACCTGTGTATATCATTATGCTACAACCAGTTCAAGAATATTCTAAACAAACAAAAAATGCCTGAAGATGTCAGCAGTAATCTCTTTGCACATTATTAGGAATGCAAAATAAAGGTTTTCCTTGCAGTAACAAAGAACCAGTTATAGTGCTTGCTCTTACAAAACACTGTTGCTTTGCAGTCCTGGCTCATTTATCATTAGAGACTTAAGGAACAGAATGTTAAAAATCTTTATTTTCCTGGTGCCTTTAGAGCAAGTTGAAAACTATTTCAGCTCTTCTTTAGATCTTAAAGATACATTATACATATCCAGACATTACCACTCCCTGCATTACCAATAGCTTGTAATTCCCAAATATCACACTACAGTTAGCTTAGATATGGAGCCCATTTAAAGAGGCACAGTTACCAGGATGTTAATAAAAGAAAACAAAATAAAACATAAATGCAGCCTAAGTTATCATGCATAAAGGTATATATTTTGCAGAGGTGTAACCCCCTACATTAACAGTGTATATATATATAACAGCACCACAGAAGTCATACACTGGGAAAAATAGAATATGTAACAACCATGCAAGCTGAGTTATGCATTCACCACATTACTGTCTGTTTGATCCTTTTGGTGTAACATATACAGAAGGGGGAGGGGGGGTTTGAGCCATACTGGAATCATGAAAAATCTGGACAAAGGCCCATGAAAAATAGGTACAACTGGCCAAAAATATGTACAGTAATTAACACAAAATTTGCATATGCAACCCTGCCCACTCCAATGGAATTGTGGGAAAACAACTTTTAAATGCAAACTGAAGAACAGACAAAATATGATCATGAAACACAAAATAAACAGAATAGTGTTTTATTTATATTAATATTTGAATTTGTATCAAATTTTGAACGTGTGCAAACAGCAAAACTAAAATACAATTTTCTTTTATAAAAATAAAATTAACTGCTTCAGCCTTCTACAGCCAGAAAATAAATGAGCTGGATTTACACAGAGGAAATCAGCAGATAGGCATTTTTATGGACTGAGCACTTTTTGGCAAATGCAATCAGTTCTTTCAAAGCAGAGAGGTGTAGCAATTAATTGAATATAACTGCAATACCTTAGAATATAGAGATTTAGCTAAAACGAGGAATACATTCAATACAATTTCTACAAAGATTATCATTATGAAACAATATTGTCTATGGAAAATATTTAAGCAATCTATTACAGAACTATCCATACAAAACATTACCTTTGAAACACGTTTAGGCTCCTGTACTAACATTGCCTTTAACCTGCTCTATAACTTAACTCTTCCTTCTCCTTATATTATAACTAAATTCCTCTGCTTTTTACTACTAATGATTGATGATACTTTCTCCATATTTATTATTTTTTTTTCTTTCTTCACTTGTTGATACTGGTACAACAATGCTGATTAATTTATCTCCATTTTTACCACTCTGAATTTATCTGGCAACCAACTAAATTCCTGCTTTTTTGTATATATTCTGTATATGTTACTGTAATCAAACCAACTAAATTCCTGACTTATGTATATATTCTGTATATATTACTGTAACCACTATGTGTAACACTGTTTCTACTTCTGTACCAATTAATGTTTAATTTTTTTTCTGCATCTATGTCCTTGTTGGAGCTTTTCTCCCTGGGCCTCCACCGAAAATGGGCTCTTTTAGACCCAGTAGACTTTCCCGGTAAACAAATGCAATAAATAATAAATAAACTGTTTTTTTTTTAATGATATTATTCTCACTTTGTCTAATTTTCTGAAATACATTTCTACAAGATTCAGGGACAATTTTAGAAAATGCTTTTCCATTAGTGATAAAGGTTAAAGAGAGGTCTCAGTACTTTAGTTTCCATGTCGTCTCTAAATGAGTAAGAGGTAAATTTAAATATAAACTTACTTTGTAAAGGTGCACAGCAACTCTCATATAAAAGTTTAAAAGTCAGACATTTCCACACAAAAAAGTCTCCTGTAATGAATGGTAACAATTTTTTGAAATGTGTAGCAATGATGAGAAGATGATGAACCTTAGGATTTTGTTTTTGGTAACTTGCAGTTTGTGAGTTTTGTAGTAAAAGTAGGGCATTTAATGGTAGGCAATATTCTAATCTTAGCAAAAGAATATTATAGTTTGCTAGGACCTCCAAAAGTCATTCTCCATGGCCTACTGATCAGTGACGTAGATAGAGTTTGTGCTGCCCTGGGCTGTCTTTGAGTTTGCTGCCCTTCCCTCTCACAAAATCATGGTCAAATAGGCCCCCCCGAAACATCCCTCCCCCCTGCAGCCATGCTAGTGTCCCATTACTTGGCTATTTCTCCCCATTTACCATAAACACTATAATGTGCATACTGGTTTATGCTTTACTTCTACAATGATTATTTGGATTTCATTTAAAACTTTTATTTTACATTTTATAGCACAAACACTAATAGACATCTGCTAAATAAAGGAATGCAATCTCACAATGAAAACAGACAGCATTAAAACTTCTCTACCCTTGAAACTTGCAGTCATTGAAACAGCATTGAAACCCACATTCAAAGAAAATGCATCTGGCCAGCGGCGGATAAAGTTTTTGAGCTGTTTTCAAATCATAGGATCCTTGCACACATATTTAGGACCATACAAACATACATGTGTTCTTTGATTCACCTTCCTGATTGTATTAAATTATATTCCTTGTATAATACAGCACACTTGTTAGAGCACATTTTAAATTTGTTTTGAACATTTTTCCAGTAAGCAATGAAACAAAATATATAAACCAATAATGACAAAACTGCCCAATTCAGAACATTTCCATCATAAAAGTCTACTCAAACTTCTGTCATTACAATCCACCAACATCAGTAAAATGCACAATCTCTGCAGAAGTAAAAGTCATCTAAATAATACCACATTAAAGAGATCTGTAACTAATGAAGAGGGTGCTGCTAGCAAACAAGTTTATATTTCATTGTTTTATCAACAAATAAAGTGCCTGTTACCCTTGAAGAATAAATTGTCTATGTTACATTAAAAACATGATAAGCTAGGAATATTGCAATAGGGTATGGATTGCAAACTGATAACAGGTTCATAGTTACTAGGTATCTCTGCCAAAGGAGGACATTCTCAAGACTGCAGCATCCACCCTCTTTAAAAGTACAACACAGTACAGTATCAGTAATCCATCTTCAAACTGTGAGAGTAGAACCTACAACCTTCTGCACCAAAAACAAATATGCTATCCGTTGTGCTACTGACAATGCAAACAGACTTGGCATAAGCAGCACTAAACTTCTCTTCTGCTGAAGAACTTTGCAGAACATGAAATCTGAAAAAAAAAAAATTTATGGGGGGGGGGGGCAAAGACCCAAAACCAGGGACACATTTTAAACATTGCTTGTATAATCTTAGAAAGTTGCTAGAATAAAATGTTTTGTGTTACCATGAGTTTCCTGAAAGACAGGAAGACTGAAACTTAAATGGCTATCATTATTTAGTGAATTCAGTTCCCACTGATTTGCCAGAAAACCACAAATTTTAAGAGGAACAGACCAAAAATATGAGTCAGACATTCTGTGAAAATTTGGACAGTTGCGAGCTATGGACTTAATTCCTTGAACCACAAGTGGTGGTATGTTCAACATTCAGACACACTGAACCTGGCAAGCACTGAGGAATGGAACATTTGTCTCGTTCACAGCACATAAGAAAATCAGTTCTGTTTCTGTATTTAAAATTGTTGCATGGGTGGACAGGATGTCTGTGGGTGCTTGCAAGAATGGGACTATTCTTAAAGAAGAAACAGCAGTCCCAAAAGCAAAACAGCTTATTTTCATTATGTAAACTGACCTAAAAGTGCCGCTGGGTGGACTGCCCCCCCCCCACCCTAGCTACATCACTGTAAACAAATTAGACTAGACTAGTGTGAGGCTCTAAACTAGTTCTTTACCTATAGTACAGTAGTCCCTTTTGTTTTCTATGTTTTTCCTTACCTGGAGGAGCCAGGGGAAGAACTGGAAGAATTAGTCAAGATAAATGTTTTCATTTCTTCTCTGCAGTGTGCTGTGCACTGCCTGATTAGAAAGAAAGAAGAAATTCAAGAGAAGACTTAAACCTGTGGACTGGTCTGACTCTGCAGCTCTGAACTGCTGCACTTAAATTAAGTAGTAATGAATGGCTCGACAGTTGCTGTAATTAATTTAAAACAAAAAAAACAGCTGCCTGCTCAAGACTCCAGATGAGAGAGTCATCCTCTCCACTGCTCCATTCATTGACTCTGATCTGCTGACTGCTACAATCGCATTACCTTATGGAAAAAGGTAAACAGAGAGAGAGAGAGTACACCCCCCCTCAAGCCCTCAGCTGAATTCTAACAGGCTGGCTGTCTGCCTCGCAAAGGTGACGTCATAGCACATGCCCTACACGTGATGACGTCAGGAACAAATTTATCCCAAAAAAAAAAAAAAACATGAAATTCGGAAATTAAAGGGGCCACTCAGGAATTCATGGCACCCCAATATTTTGCCCTCAAAACCACTATTTACTAAGGAATTCATTATGGTTGAAAGGTATGGGTTGAGCCTTAAGGCAAAGCTCCTCCTCATGGGAAGTGGAATTGAGCTTACATTTCTGAACAGCATGCATTTAAGTTTATGAGTAAGTCATGTTACAGAGGCCATGCTGGTGCAGTGGTTAGAGTTTTCACCTCACAGCAAGAGGTTCTCCCATTCAATTCTTGGCTAGAGTACCTTCTGTGTGGAGTCTGCATGTCCACCCCACGGTCGAGTGATGTTAAAGGCATGCAGGTAGGTGCAAGCGTGAATGGGTGTGCCTTCTTTGAAGGTTGGGCATCAGGCTGGCAACTCAGCACCATAAAAATCCACTGCCAATCATTAATGGACTGGAGTTGGGAAAAGCCAAAAGACATTATTAGTAAGTCATGTTACATTTATGTTGTGTAATGTTGTGTATCGAGCAACATGACATTTAGATGTATGGCATCTCAAGGCATCTATAAATATGAGCTTGAGCTGCAGTATAAAACACGACTGCTCATGTTAGCAGTGACCAGATAAAAAATGTACTTAAGGGTATCTATAGTTGTCAGCTCCACTGACAAAGAGGGAAGAAACCCTGACTTTTGCACCAGTGTCCTAGGTTTGATTAGCAGCCAGGGCATGGGGAGAACACAGTGAGAGTGATTGTCAACTCACCCATCCCAGGAGGTAGGATAGAAATTCAACAGAAACCATTTGAAATGTTCAGAGTTTTAAGACCCACTAGAGTGAGGCCCAAAACACAGAAACTGATAAGCCAGAAAATGGATATAAATATACTAGGTCCAAGATGGCATTTCCCAGAATAGTTGCTTTTCTCCAATTATGGTATTCTCAACTCAAAGTTGGTATATATATATATATATATATATATATATATAAGTTATGGGTGTGGGGGGGGGCTTCCCCCCTGCAAAACAGAAGGTCAAAGAAGGAGAAGATTGATCTTCAAGAGTCGCTGTTTTTCTGTGTTTTTGGTCTGTTTTTTTTTTTTTTTTGGCTTGTTGGCACTCGACAGCTCGAATGTTGATATTTCAACAGGGAGCCAAAGTTATTTGAGTCTTCTATGAGTAAACAAACAGCAAAAAAAAAAAAAAGATATGCAACAGTTCCAGCAATATGAGCTATCTGATGGTACTGCACATGAAGTAAAAATTCAACCAGAAAAACAGAACTGTAAAAAGTTTTCTTATTATTGAAATAATGAAAAAAACATAGCACACAAGACTCATCTTAAAGAGTGACATATCGCAATTGTGTGAAGCTGAAATATATCAAGAGTAAATGTCAAAGCAAGATACAATCCCATGTTAGAAGTAATTATTTTTCTGAAAAAATACAGAGTATGTCAAAAAAATCTGTGGACTTAAATGTTTTAATGTCAAATCCATCCATCCATTCACAATTCCCTTTTTCCTATTTTTCAGACATCAACAATGACCATCATCAAGAGCCAATGTTCACACCAGTGGATTAATGATAAAGGAAAGGAAGAACTGACATGGGAGCACCTTTGTATTCTTGACCACCGACCCCTCTGCCATGCTGAGTAGTGAGCCACAATTGGTCGTTTACACAACTCTCCAAATACAATGTCACAACATTAAATCGACACTGCACCCCACATCCCTGTTACTTACATATACCGAGTTCATAGCCACACCACCTTGGGAAAAAAGAAATAGAACATGTGAAAACATGCACGTCACAACGTTTGAAAACATGCAAGTTACAACGTGTGAAAACATGCACGTTACAACATGTGAAAACATGCACGTTACAACGTGTGAAAACATGCACGTTACAACGTGTGAAAACATGCACGTTACAAGGGACAATCTTGTTTTCCCTTTAAAACGATGAGAAATATGGCCACAGAGTATTAATACTGAAGAATTGTAACTCAGCCAGTTACAACTCATTTATTTACAATGTGATTTATGAACATGCAAGTTAACCAATTCATATGTCTACTCTTTTTAGTAAATAATAAAAAAATTAATTGATACAAAGGTGGCAGTTGCAATTACTTTTGAAAAACTGAATCAGTAATTGCAAAATCATCCTCAGCAAAAAAATCAACACACAGCATAAACCATTGGTGGCTTCAGTCAGCTACAAATAGTGGTCAGAGAAGGCTCTAAGGTCAACAGAGACTAGCCTGATCACCTGGAAGTTTATTAGAGAGAAAGCACAAGAGCGCAAGGAAATAGTCAGGACTCTAGCACCGCAGGAGAAAGAGGAAATAGGTGGAGTTTAAGAAGAATGGCAGTGCCTCAAAACAGCATGTGTGAGGACTATAGAACAGATACACATTCTAGCCAGGTATTGAAAAAAAAGTACACAAGGAAAACTGGTGGTGAATTCAGATGAAATGCTGAAGTCCATGAGGTCATCAAAAGAAACAAAGAGAGCAGGAAAAAGTGAGAGACAGACAAGATGGACCACGCTAAATAGGAATACTGGTTGACTAACAAAAAGGCAAAGAGAGCAGTTGCAACAGAAAATAAGGCAGAGTCACTCTACTATTTTCTGAAAAGTGACTGAGTAGATAGCACAAAGCAACTCTATCAACATTGCAAGGCAAAGACAGAAAGATAAAAAAGATAGTCGGACACACTTCATAAGGGATTCCAGCAATAACCTGCTCACCAGTCCACAGGACATCAAAGACAGATGGAAGGAGTGTTTCCACCAGCTTCTGAATGAAGAAAACCCCACAGAATACGTACTGCCTCTGACACAGCCTACGATGGAAGAAGAAGAGGAGCCCAGCCTAGAAGAGAAAATAACAGCCCTAAGGAATATGAAGTCAGGGAAAACAGCAGGTTCAGATGAAGTAAGGGCAGATATGATCAAGATGTTGGGTGAGTTAGGGGAGAAAAAGCTTTACCCAGATGACAGGAAAATAAACAAACTAGTGGCAGTGTGCAAGAACAAAGGGGAAATTCACAAATGTGAGCAGTAGAGAAGTATCATAATCCTGTCACACTCCACGGCAATACCCAGATTTGCTCTGAGTTACTGCAGAATGGTACTTCCTATACTGAGCCAAGAGATATTGCCAACATACTGGCTGACAGATTCATTACCAACTTTACCCCTCTCTCCCCCAAAAGGACCAATCACAATACCGGAAGAATACCAGGCTCCCAGCATTACTGCAGTACAGGTTAAAGCTGAGCTGCATTGTCCAAGGCCAAGAATACAGCTTCCATAGGAACTGACAATATCCCTGGCTGTGTTCTACATGAACTACAAAGTGAACTGGCACCACACATGTGTGCCCTGTTCAATCACAGCCTCACCTCAGGCTTTGTTCCTACAGAATGGTGCACTGCTACAATCATTCCTCTCCATAAAGTGGAAGCAACTACAGACCCTGGGAATTATCGCCCCATTAGCCCAATGAGTTTGATACGTAAGGCTATGGAGTGCATCATCATGGACCTAATTAACAAGGATATAGGGAATCTCCAAACTCTGGATCCCATGCAATTTGGTTTTGTGAGGGGTAGATCATGCCGGCTCAACCTGGTTGACTTTTTTGAGTCAGTCACCAGAGCTGTGGATGAGGGCAAGGCAGTTCATACAACCTACCTCAATCTGGCCAAGGCCCTTGATACCATTCCCCATTCAAAAAATTATTGATAGACTCACCAAACTAGGCATCAGCCTCTATATCACTAGGTGGGTTGCAAATTGGCTCACAGATAGAACCCATAGTATGAAAGTAGGAGACTCCAAGTCAGTCTGCTGACCAGTCACAAGTGGAGTCCCACAGGGATTGGTCCTGGGTTATCTCCTATTTGGCATCTACTTCTCAGAAGTCCAGGTCAACATGGAGGGACTCTGGCTGACCAAGGTCACTGACAATTGCAGGCTGGGAGCCATTATTAACTCCCCAGTTGATGTAGATATCCTACAGATATCCTTCACTGAGACCAAAGACTGGTGCGAAACCATGGCCTTAAGCTTAATGCCAAAATATGCGTCGTCATTCCCTTTGGGAAAAACTCAGTTCTCACTAATTACCACATTGATGGCAGCCCACTGAACACTGAAGGAGTTATAAGAGATCTGGGGACACAGGTTGACAGCAACCTCTCCTTCAACAACCACATTGGCACTGTGGTCAGAAAGTCCTTCTATGTGGCACATCTCATTACCAAGGGTTTTGCATCAAAGAAGAAAGAGGACATCATCTCTCTCTACTCTTTCTTCACTAGACCAGTCATCAAGTATAATGCCCCAATTGGCATGTACTCACTAAACACATGCAACAGCTGGAAAGGCCACAAAAGTAACTCACAAAAGGATCCTAGGCCTTAAACACATGCCCGACATGGACAGACTCAAAAAACTCCAGCTTTTCTCTGTCTCATATCATCTATTAAGAGGCAATCTCTGCGTGACTTACAAAGCCATGTCTGACCCAGCCCTGTTAGAAATATTACACGTAAAGAAACCCCAATCCCTCCGCACCACACGCTCCAGGGACCTCAACCTCATTAACACAATCAACAGAACATGCTGGAGGGACAGGTTCATAACCCAGAGACTGCCCATGCTCTGGAATAGACTTCCCATACATGTCAAGCAGAGCACCTCACTGGCCCTCTTCAAGAGAAATCTTGATGAGGGGATGGGAAATAGACAGTTCACCCCGGGGATCACTGTAGTGGCTCTACTTGATAGAGGCACTGAGAACTAACGTCGGGCTGCACTATGAGCTAGGCTTGTAAAGGCTCCAGGGCCATTGGCCTAGTACACACCTATGAACCTATGAAAGTTCTGGAGATGCACAGTAGTAGAAAGTAAATTGAGGATGAGAGGTTTGGATTCAGATCATGATGCAGCACAACCGACCCAATGTTTGCAGTAAAAGAGATAGTTGAGAAAATGCTAAAAATAAGGAAACAGTCCAACTGTTCATTCCTAGGCATGGATAAGGCATATGACAAGGCCCCAAAAAAGCTGATTTCGGCAGTCCTGCAGTGTTCAGACTCACAGAGGGGTTACATTGGGAATGGGTGTGCATCACAGTTCTGCACCGAGTCCATTGCTCTTCCTACTGATGTTGGAGTACCTTAGCAAAAAGGTCAGAGGGAACAGATCAAAAAAGATGCTGTATGTTGACTATATTGCATTACAGAAAGACTCTGAACAAGCAACGGATAGAAGAACTGAATGGAAGACTGAAGGCACCCTGGATAAAGCTAAGCACACATATGATAGTTGTAATGGCAGCAATCAGAACAAGCTGAGAATTACAGAAGAGAAAATAGTGGAACAAGTTAATAGCTTCAACTACTTGGGAGGGGTGATTGAGAAAAAAGGAAATCTGAATGAGGAGATCAAAGTTAGAATCAGAGGGGCTGCAGCCAGCTGGCACAGGGTGTCAGGGGTGGTGTATGATAGATTAATTCCAAAGAAGCTGAGAAGTAATGTGCACAAAACAGTGGTGCAACCATTACTACTATATGGTACAGAAACCTTGCAGTGAAGGCACAGAAGTTAAAGACAGAGATAAAGTGCCTGAGATGGATGGCAAGATACACACTGTGAGACAAATGAAGAAATGATGACATCAGAGCAAAAGCGACAGTAGCTCCAATTGCAGAAGAAGTCTAAGAAAACAGATTACAGTGGTTCAGGCATATATGCAGGAAAACAGAAGGAAATCTGTTGAAGAAGATTTGGAACAGACAGGAAGACAGCAAGAGGAAACAAGGGCATCCAGCAAAGAGCTGGACAGATTGTTTGAAAGAATTCCTGCATGGTTCATGCATGACTGTCAAAGAAGGTAGGAAAGGGACATTGAATCGAGAGCAATGATGATGTCTGACACATCACCCCAACCCCATGTAGAAAATGGGGAAAGGCGCTGTTGTCATTGTTGATGATGACGACGATGATGATGGTGAAGATGATGTTTCAATAAATGTTTTCAAAAAAGACTTTACAGTTTACCCAACTAAACTTAAAACTATGCTGGAGAGTTACAGTGTGTTAGCAAAAGCAAAAGGTACAGTTGCTGTCATAGGTTCATAGGTTCATAGGTTCATAGGTTCATAGGTTGGTACTAGGTTATCGGCCCTAGGGCCTATACAAGCCTAGCCATAACAATTCCCTGGCTATTTCATCCCACAATATTTACTTCCCTGGACCCCTGTCTAGCAGGGCGACTGACGTGATCCCTGGGGTGAATTTCCTTTCTCGCATTCAATCGTCAAGGTTCCTTTTGAAGAGGACCAAAGAAGTGCTCTGCTTGACATGTCTGGGCAGTCTATTCCAGAGTCTGGGGAGTCTCTGTGTCAGGAACCTATCCCTCCAGCATGTTTTGTTCATTGTGATGACAAGGTTTAGATCCCTGGAGCATGTGACTCTGAGGGATTGGGATTTCTTTAAGTGTAGCATGTCCAACAGCTCTGGGTTTGACATGGCCTTGTATGTTAAGCAGAGATCGCCTCTGAGTAGAAAATATGTGACAGAATATAGCTGGAGTTTTTATAGATGGTTAGCATAGAGTATCTGCTTTAGGCCTGTGATTCTTTTAGTGAGGTATTTCTGCACCCTTTCCAATTGTTGCAGATGTCTTGAGAGGTACATACCAAACGGGGCGTTGTATTCTATAATGGGTCTAATGAGGGATGAGTACTGTGGGATAATGACCTCCTGTTTTCTGTATGAAAAGCCCTTAGTGGTTAGGTGTGCCACATAGAAGGATTTCCTGACTGTTGTGGCGATGTGGTTATCGAAGGTGAGACCACTGTCCACATGTGTCCCTAAGTCTCTTATCACATTTTCGGTGTTTAGTGTATTGCTACCTATGTGGTAATTCATGGGTACATGTTTTTTCCCAAAGGGGATAACTATACATTTCTTGGCATTGAGCTTGAGCCCATGGCTCTGGCACCAAGCATCTGTTTCTGTAAGGCCCTTTTGCAGAATATCCACATCATTTGGGGATACAATAATGGCTCCCAGTTTGCAGTCATCTGCAAACTTTGTTAGCCAGAGTCCCTTAGTGTTGGCCTGTACTTCAGAGAAGTAGATGCCAAACAAGAGAGATCCCAGGACTGAACCCTGAGGTATTCCACGTGTCACTTGTCTGGAGCTGGATTTGGAGTTGGCTACTTTTACAGAGTGGGTTCTGTCCGTAAGCCAGTTTGCAACCCATTGAGTGACATAGGGACTAATGCCCAGCTTAGTAAGTTTATCTATGATTCCAGAGTGGGGGATGGTGCTGAAGGCCTTGGCAAGGTTCAGATAGGCTGTGTGGACCGCCTTACCCTTGTCCACAGCTCTAGAGACTGATTCAAAGAAGTCAATCAAGTTTAGGAGACAAGAGCGGCCCTTGACAAACTCAAACTGGGTGGGGTCCAGTGTTTGAAGGTTGCCAATGTCTTTGTTTATAAGTTCCATGATAATACGTTCCATGGCCTTGCAGATCAGACTCATCAGACTGATGGGGCAGTAGTTCCCAGGATCCAAGGTGGATCCCCTCTTGCGGAGTAGGATAACTGTAGCTGTGCGCCACTCAGTGGGCATGAAGCCTGAGGTGAGGCTATGATTAAACATGACACTTAGGTGAGGTGCCAGTTCATTTTGTAGTTCATGTAGTACACAGCCTGGGATGTCGTCTGGTCCTATGGATGCTGTATTCTTAGCTTTGGAGAGTGCATTTTTTACCTGTGTGGCCATTATTACCAGAATTTGGCAATCTTTTGGTATTGAGATGGGCCCTTTAGGGGGTGAGAGGGAGGTGAAGTTGGCACTGAATCGATCTGCCAGGATATTGGCAATATCCTTGGGATCAGTATATTTAATGCCATTCTGTTGTAGCTCAGAGAAGATCTGAGCATTGCCATTTAGATTCTTGACATAGCTACAGAATGCCTTGTGGTTGTCTTTGGAATATTTGGCAATTTTATTTTCGTAACTAGCTTTGGAGGATTTTATGATGGATCTCAGCTTCTTACTGAGGCTGGTTAGTGAGTTTTTTGCATCCTGGGATTTTCCTCTTTTCTGCAACAGTTTCTTCCTTTTGTTGTAAAGTTTGTTTATGGCCAGGGATCACCAGATTGGCTTGCTTTTTTTGGAGGAGACCGTCTTGGTTCTATTTAGGATGGCATAATTCACACACAAGTGGATGTGCTCATACATTGCCTTAGTGTAGGATTCAGGAGTCGAACTTTCAGTTCCAGTCTGCATGGGTGTCATGAAGTTTGTCACTTCTGACTTAAGTAGCATGAAGTTGGCTTTGGAGAAGTTTTTTATGGAGGTTTTCTTACTGGAGGTGGGGGAGAAATGTGAATGTCAAGGGTGATTAGCTTATGGTCAGACCTGACCAACGAGGGGGTGACCATAGGTGTGGAGCATCAATTTCCCATGTTGGTAATGACCAGATCTAGGATATTGGCGCCCCTGGTGGGACTATGGATTAGTTGATCCAGGGCGTTGGAATCTATGAATTCCAAGAACCGTTGGGCAAAGGTGTTGATATAGGAGTAGTTTTCCCAGTTAATGGCAGGGTAGTTGAAATCACCCAGTATTAGGGTGTTTGGTTGTATCTTAATATTTTCCAGTATGTTTGGAAAGGTGTAGTGAGAATCTTGGGGCATGGTGGGGGATCTGTAGCAAGCTACAATTTGGATTGCAGTCTTACCTAGTGTCAGTTGCACCTGGAGAATTTCAGACGCATTGTGTTGGGCAAATAGCCTGGTGGTGTGAATATCCTTGGTGAATATGGACACTCCTCCACCTTTAGTGTTTCAGTCCTGGTTTGGTGGCCGAAAAGTGTGGTAAGAGTTGTAGCCAGGTATTGCAGGGGTGCTCTCTGGAGCCTTGAACCAGGTCTCAGTTACTGCACAGATATCGATGTTCTCCATTTTTAGGAGTGCCTCGAGAGAGTGCATTTTGAGGTTTAGTCTTCTAGCATTGAGTAGCATTACCCTCAGATTTTGCATGCTTGTACCTGTTACGGTGGTGGTTTTGTCCTTTGAACTTTGCCTAAAAAAAGGCACTATAGGGGTGGCAAGAGCTTTAGCCAGTAACCTGAGTCCCAGGGGTGACAGGTGCAGACCATCTCTGGAAAAGCATTGTGGTCTGTTGATCATGTCGTCCCAGGCAAACACTGGATCCCCTTTGAATGACACTAGAAACTTAGCCAATTGTTGAAGTCAATCATTTTGTGCTTATACTGTGGTATCATTCTGGGCAAGTGCTAGTCACAGGGATGGTTAAAGGTAAGATGAAAAAAAAGGTTTATCCTAAACACTGCAGTGTGCACTAAAGGAGTTAGATGTGAGAGTAGGTAACTTAAGTTTCACCTGTCTAAAAAGTTAAGTTTTAGTGGAGAGTCGCTATTTTTAAAACAGCACAATAGATTGAAAGGGGGTGGTCACTTTTGCATTCTGGTACTATGGAATACAGTAGTATGACCAATATATTTAAATAGTTGAAGGGGAGTGATTTCACAAAATGATAATTTTGCGCTTATTCACACAAGCCAGTAAAACCAGAGAGGAAATGAGATATATGGTCAAATTAACATAAGGGGCAGGCAACTAGAAAGACAGTGGTGTTTAAGAACCCAACAATAACCGGGTGGGAGTGAGAAAAAAAAATTCTGCCTGCCTCATAAGAGACAGAGCTGTGTTCTCTTTTCAAGTTTTAATATGCAGTTAAAAGCAGAATACAAGTAAAACACAAGGTAAAGAAAACAAATCACAGTATTCAAAATAGAAACAGGCAATAAAGTAATACAAAATACAACAAATAAAAAGCAAACTAACCTTTCCCTCACAGCAAAGTGTAGCAGAGTCTGGGTGAGCCTTTCTAGTAAAGCTCTGAAATGTTTTATTTTACCCCTTAAATAGAAGTCTTAGTGCCTAGCTCCACTAGTCACTTATGGTGAAAGGAGAAGATCCAGCTCCGTGGAGGAAAAACTGGTTACAAAAGCTTAATTCAAACTGAAATGGACTATATTAGTAAGCTGAAGTAGGTTGACTGATCTAAAGTCATTTGAGGATGTAGGTGAAATGCATGTAGAAGCTAAGCACATTGCTTGGTGGTAAAGCTACCATTTTGATTCATCCAAATGTTTCTCTGAGGTTTTACAAGAATCATTCACTGCCATTTCCATGTTGAATGGGGTGCAGCTACCGTTTGTGAGAGGACTGCATGTTGTGGAGAAGCCAGGGCAAATGTTAAAAAGGTATGTCCACAGCCAGGAGTATAAAAGTTAATGGCTATGATGAGTTGTTGCAAAGGAGCTCTTGAAAACTGATTTAAAATCTCTGTATCACCAAGTGCTGGGAGGCCCAGTGAGAAGCATTGTTGCCTCAGAGCAAGAGGTTCTATTCAGTTCTTGACTGGGGTGCCTTCCATGCAGAGCCTGCATGTCCTCCCTGTGTTCCTGTGGGTTTTCTCCTGCTGGTTTGTTTCCCTGACACATTCCAAAGACAGTTGCAGTCCAACTGTCTTTGTACCTAACTTGATTGAAATGGGCATCCTGAGACAATGTACCAGTTATCCCGTGTTTACTGACACCAACCTACTACTTTAGCAAGCTGACACAGTGTATGAGACATAGTTTTATAAATGTTATTTCAGGCAAGGCTCTTACATAAAGCCACTACAACTAGCAATCAAGCTGACAGTGACACAACGCTACACT
>NC_056733.1:1099140441-1099315441 GCF_019279795.1 Protopterus annectens
GTATGCATGTGAGCATGATTGCAGATAGTGCAAGCTGTGGCGGACTGCCTTTGAGGATGCTTGCAGTGAACCCCTTATGGAACTGGGTGGAGTTCTGTTCGTCATGGTCAACCCATTGTACAGCCACTTTCAGGTATCCTTACCTGACCATGCACAGGACTGTAGGGCTAAAACAAGAAAATCTTGAACTACCCCAATGGTTGCCCAAATGATGTCCCCTCTCAACCAACTGTCACTTTAGTGATATGGAATGAACAGCTCAATTAATTGAGAGAGGGATAGATTCATAGGTAGTTACTAGGTATACCATCTTGAAGACCATTGAAGAGCCTAGCCCAGTTTCTGAATTGCCTCAGAGCACTGTCTGGTTAAGCTACTTTCTCAGAGTCTCATAGCAGGCAAAAGGAGACAGAAGGAATCAAACCCTTTACCCAGGACTACAGGAAGCAGCTCATTAACAGCTCATAACCTCAGTCTTTTGCACTTACTGCCATAGAATGCATGGATACTTGTGGGCAGCAGGGATAAAAAAAGAAAAACAATATTCATTTTGAAAGTACAAAACAATCAGCTGCCTTGGTTTTCATTTTAAGTCAACAGGCAATCCTGCTGCATATAGTATTTATTTTATTTTAATTGTTAACCTGGATAGAGCATTGATCAAATCTGATCATTTGCAAGCTCAGCCGGATTACATACATAGCAACAACTGTAAATTAAGGTTAAAGGTATAATTAAATTATACAGCATAGTGACATAACACTGATGTAAAAAAATATGTACATATTTACAAGAAGGTTTAAAAATAGAATCAGGAGTAAATATTGCATAATGTAGGTGTTATAGGTGAGATACATGTGGTCCAGCCAAAGGAATGGATATTGTATATATGATTATAATGGGAAATTTTAGCAGTGAAGAAAACAGAAATTGTATAATATTATAAGTTGCAACAGAAGAACTAATAACTGGAGACATGGATATTAGCTATATGGTAGGGAATGGATAGGGCAGGTGGGGAAACAGTGGGTAGGGGTTTATATGTTGGAGAGCGTAGGAGATTAAGCAGCGAAGGTTTTCTGAGATGAAAGTAACAGTGCAACCATGGGAGTTAGGTGACTTGGTCTGTCTGCTCAGTTAGGTATTGTCTAAACTGATGCCTGAACTGTTTGTAGTCTCTGACTTCAGTAAGATCAGGTGGCCAAGACTGCCACAGTTTATGGGCAAGAACAGACAAGCTGTGGTCTGTGGAATGAAGTTTAGTGGCTGGAGTTATGAGAGTAGGGCCATTAGTGGATTGGCTTCTTAAGATATAGTGAGGGTTGGATGTAAACAGCCTCATAGTTAAGGGGGAATGGGGTGTCTTGGTGTAGGAGTTTGAAGAAAAGGCAGCCAAGAAGGATGTTAGTTCTGTCTTGAATGGGAAGCCAATTTTCCTTTTCCATGGAGGTGCAGCGATGTTCATGTTGAGGGAAATTAGAGATGAAATAGACTTTACTGGAAAGAGACTGTAAGGTGGGAGTGTTTTTGGTAAGTGTTGAATAGAGGTTGGCCATATTCTAATTGTGCAAGTGGGACACCTCTACCTAAGGATAATCTAGTAGGTTGTGAAAGAAAATGTGATATAATTTGGGCCAAAAATAGGATGTAGTTGACTTTTGATCTGACTTTCAGAATGTACTCTTGGAAGTTGAGGCACTTGCCAAACAGTAATGATTCTCCTTCTGCATTACTCACACAAATTGAAGTTTTATCTTATTGTCCACCCAAAAAATATATTATATTAGTTATTACAAGAAACAGAGACTATGACCTCTTTTTCCTGTGACCTCCTGGTCTACTTTTGGTCTAACAACCACAAACTTGTCAAGAAGTCAAAATAATATTATGATACGGCATTTACATTTTCAGCATCAAGTGAATACACAGAGAGAGAGAGAGTGAGAGAGGAGGGTATGCTACAAGATTCCCTACTGTCACTAAAGTGATGAGAAAACTTGCTAGAGAATGACTGCAAACTACCATTCAGAATAAAAACCATGCTATTGTGAATTACTTCTGAGCCCACAGTTATGTCCATAAGTTTATTGCACCTTCACAGTCACCAATCAATGCATTAATTTCAAGTAATTATCAATTTTTTTAGCTGGCTAGAGCACTAATCCACATGGACCTTTTCATTCCTTTAAAAAAAAACATTGGTAAAAATAGAAAGACTAACATTATAGATGTGACTTCTGAGCAACTGATAGTTTATTTTTGAATTGCACACACCTTGATTGGCTCATCTCACTCCGTTCACCCTGCAGGCTCACTCTGCTCCCCTACCCTGCCCCCAATTCCCACACACCCCTAAACACTCTGAATTTATAGCTTATCTCCTTTACTAAGACCCTCCCTTTATCCATCAGCACCATCTACACACACTCTTCAACTTCCCACCACTCCAGCCCACCTACCAGTTCAATATCCACACCCATATCTCCTACTCACACAACTCACACCCTCACTAAATATAAATACCTCCTCTAACTGCACAACCTCACTCACACTATGTTGCATTACCCCCAGTCTCATCTCCACTATACCCTCCTGGGATTAACCTCCCTATTCACCTGCCTCTCCATAGCCACCATCAGCACTTCTTATCTCTTCACAATCACTCACTGTATCCACCCCAAATCGCCCACCCTAACCCACAACATTACTATCACCCCCACTCATGCAAGCATATACCCCACCATATACACCCAACCCCCCTATACCATGCCCCTCCCATGTACCACTTCTATCCATCTAAAATGCAACCAAGTCTGCAATTTCACTACCTAATCATCCAATACCTAACAACTATCATCTGTATAACCACCCAGCTACTACTTGGAGGAGACATTCACCCCAACCCCGGGCCAGCAACCTCTGCTAATGAGCCATGCACCAATCACTATCCAGCTAAGCACAAACCCACCGACTTACTGATACTAAATTTGAATACCCACTGTATCATGAATAAAATAGAAGACCTTCACGCTGCCATCTCCTTATATAACCCTGATATTATTCTCATCACAGAGACATGGCTTAAACCACATATTAAAGATAATTCCATCACCCCACCTGGGTACAACATTCTCAGGGCAGACCGGCTACATTAAAGAGGCAGAGGCTTAGCTCTACTTCACAGAACCAACCAACTACTCCAACTCCTCCAAAAAGATTCCCCCAACTTCAACAATGCAGAGACTCTATTTGCAAAGCTCTCCCTTAACCAACATAAGCACCTAAACCTACTGGGTATCTATATACCCCCGGGTGACAAACTACCACCCTAGAATCCATACTTCACTGGGTCTCATACTCCTTCCCTCAAGAAATTATCATGCTAGGTGATGTAAACATTGACTGGAACTCCATCCATTCTTCCACCCCTACTCACCAAATTAACCTATATAACTTCACCCAGCTTGTAGATACTCCCACATACATTGATAAGACCACAAAAAGAGAATCTATACTTGATTGGATCCTCACAAATCAACCAAATACTGCCCATCAATGTGGCACCCTACCAAACTCTCTGAATGACCACAGCCCCACTTTTATGCTTAGGCAAAAACTTAAAATAATTAACTCTCCCTCCCGTCTACAAACCCATTCTAACAAAAATATTCCTAGAGACTACTTCATAAGAGCCTTGCAACATTGCAACTGGTCTCCCATCAAATCCCTTTCATTAGACAAACCAGTTGATTACTTCAACTCAACATTCCTAAATATCCTTAACCAACTAGCCCCCTTAAAAACTAACAGGATACATAGCAACCCCACCCGTTGGCTCCAGAAAACCACAAAAGCCCTACTTAGAGCCAGGGATAAAGCCTGGAAAACCTGGCGCCACATCAGATCACCTGCAGCTAGGCAAACCTATCATGAGCTCCAAAACAAAGCAAAAAAGCAGGTTAGGCTCGATAAACAAAATCACTGTATCACTCAACAAAACAAATACAGTACCAAACCGCAAAAATTCTGGGCAACAAAAATATCCTACAGCCTGGAATAAGTACCACTCCCACACCCAATATAACAGGTACAGACCTGAACATAGCCTCCAGCTTTAATAACTATTTCACCTCCTCAGTACTCAAACTCTTAAACAACATCACTTCCTCCAACACCCCACCATCACCTCAGGTCCAAATCAATACCATACATTTCACACTTAAGTCTGTTCCTACCTCTACTATCCAAAAACTCCTAGCCAGACTCAAACCAACCACCCTTGCAGCCAATAACCTGCCTGCTGAATACCTCCAAACTGCATCCACAGCTATAGCCTGTCCCATTTCACTTATAATAAATAGATCCATCACCGAACACACCGTTCCAGTCCTGTGGAAAACCTCATATATCATAAAACTCCACAAAGGTGGCTCCTCCGTAGACCTTTCCAACTATTGACCAATTGCAATTCTCTCACTCCTCTCTAAGATCCTAGAAAGATGTATTCATCACCAGTTCCTTTCCTATCTCATCACCAACAACCTTCTCTCCTCAACCCAACATGGATTTTGCCCATCCCACAGCACCACCACTGCCCTACTCAAATTCACCAATGCTATAAACTTCCACAGGAATCTAAGTAAATTTGTTTCAGCTACTTTCCTAGATTTATCCAAAGCATTTGACACAGTCTCACATAATAAACTACTGTCTTGTCTCTCTGACCTCAACCTTAACAACCCCACCCTCCTCTGGTTTAAAAGCTATTTAAATAACCACCAACAATCCGTCAAATGAAATAACTCTTTACCCCCCCCCCACTCCCAACCTCCTTGGGCATGCCGCAAGGATCAATACCAGGACCCCTTCTTTTTAATATCTTCACAAACCAACTCCACTCAGCTACCTCTAAAGCCGACATAGTCCAATACGCTGATGATACAACTCTCATATGCTCTGCACCCAACAACCAACTTCTCCAACAAAAAGCACAAGAAGCCTTCTCTGAAATAGAGAACTGGCTTAATAACTCACAACTCATATTAAATCCCAAGAAAACACAACTAATGCTATTCCAATCTACTAAAACGAGCAACCGTACCTTCTATATACTCTCCACCTGCAAAACCCAAATCACCCCTCTCGCTGAGGCTAAACTCCTAGAAGTTACCATTGACCAGCAACTCAAATTCACAAAGCACATATCTACAACCATCACTAAAGTCCACAAAAAGTTAGGTTCCCTCTATCTCTGTAAAAGTTATCTAACCACCGAATCTCGAGTTGCAATAGACAGGACCCACCTCCTATCTACTCTACTTTATGCATCCCCAATTCTAACAAATCTTTACAAAACTGACCTTAATAAACTTTCCATCTGTTACAACAAAATTGCTAGATTCTATCACATGTATCAATCGAAGTGATTTGATTGGTTGAGTTTTATTTTTAAATGGGGGCTTTTGGGGAAAATAATTGGTTCTGGTGAAGTCCAGGCTACCTGGAAGAAAGCACTTGATCGTATTTTGAATAAACTTGTGGCAACTGTCGTTTCGATTGCTGTTTTTTGGACTATTTTTTCTCAAGCACCAATTCAGCCAGGCAAAAGAGAATTATTCTTTCTTGGTTTCTTTGTACCTTTTTTACACTGTTGGTAAAACAAAATTGCTAGATTCGCTGCCAGTGCCAAATCACGGTCCCACCACTGCCTTTCCCTACAAGTCTTGCACTGGCTTGAATTTCCGAACCTATTAAGGTACCATCTAATTCTGTACTATCCCAAGAAAACTCCTGACCTGACTGGCATGCTGAACTTTTATAGTTCAAATAGACAACTTCAGTCCTCCAACAAAGCCTTAATCGAAGCATCACATGCAAAAACAACTCTGGGGAATCACTATTTGCCCATGAAATAGCAAAAATATAGAACAACCTTCCCCCTGACCTCAGACTACAAAACTCCACATCCTCCTTCAAAAGCCTACTTAAAACATACCTCTTCACCAACCATCTATGCACCTGTAATTGACCCCCTGAAGCCTCATCCACTTTCTATTTCTACACCCCATCTATCCTGGACAACACAAAAAACACCATCTAACTATACTTATCCATGTGTGAGCAATAACCTATATATGAGTGTATGGTGTATGAACGTGTGTGTTTGTGTGTGTGTGTGTGTGTGTGTGTGTGTATATATATATATATATATGTATATGCATGTGTGTATGCGTGTGTGTGTGTGTGTGTGTGTGTGTGTGTGTGTGTGTGTGTGTGTGTGTGTGTGTATATATATATATATATATATATATATATATATATGTATGTATATCTACTTGAAAACACCGACACACCAAACACCGACGACGAGAACACTGAGACAGGAAGATCGACAACTGAGATGACCGACAGTTTAAAAGCCCAACGCAGAGAACACCATGTTAAGAAAAGTGTGCAATAGTGACAGACTTTAGGGTTAGAGGCGGGTTAAGTGAGTTAGGGTTAGGGTGCGGTTAAGGTAAGTGTGCGATAGTGACAGACTTTAGGGTTAGGGGCGGGTTAAGTGAGTTAGGGTTAGAGTGTGGGTTAGGTGAGTGTGCGATAGTGACGGACCTTAGGGTTAGGGTTTGGGTTAAGGTTAGTGCATAGATAGTTGTGTATGTAAGGTTTAAGTAGGTTTGTAAGGTTTTTGTTGTGCTTGTGTTGTGTGTGTGTTTTTCGGAAAAGGTATTTGTTTTGTTTTGTTGATTGTCGGGACTGTGGTTTGTCGGGCATGTGAAGTTTCATGCTTTTAAACTGTCGATCATCTCAGTTGTCGCTGAAAACAGACACTTGTTGTCCAGTCGGACTATCCTGGCAAACAAATGTTAAATAAATAAATAAATAAAATACTCAACCAGGAAGCAATACTAAGTAAAGTAAATTACTCAGACTTACATAGTCCGCAAATGACGGCTGCGGGAATCAAACCCGGACAACATGAAGTAGCATATTAGCAACTTATAAACCATCCTCTGCACTAAGTGGCAGTTAGAATAATACATGATACTTAAGCATAAATCATAAACAAAGACATATTGTGACTGAAAACAACTCCTAAATCACAGTTCAGTATTTTGTGTAGTCCTTTACTTTGCATTAGTGTCACAATACTTCTGCTAGATGCAGTATTCAGTGAGTTGTTATGGGTGTACCTGTGTTCTCTAGTTCATGAATCTCAAAGGCTTTTAAGTAACACTGTACAAAAAATGCCTATATTAATTACATTGCATTCAACATTATTCTGAATTCTTCTGAGAACATGGTATATCTGTAAACTTCATTGTTATTTCAAAGCAGGGGTTTACAAGTCTTCTAAAGAACTATAAATAATGTTGTATTAATGGCTATGAAACTGGCCATAAATATTTATGAATTTAGCACTATTCTGATATTTTTGAATGCAGGTTTACAGACTATGCCATGCTTTATTAGTTTTCGCTAGGAAATAGTTAGCTAAGAATTAGTGCTAACCTGGTAAGCTACTTAACTACTCACTCACATTTGTAGATAACTTTCATAAATGTTGGGCTTGTCTATCTGTACAGGTTTCATGGAGTAAGTGATTAATTGGGCAGAACAGGAAATGGGAGTGCACAATCGAATGAACACACAATTTTGGGTAGTTGTGTCATTTACTGAGTCACAACTGGGTCATCCTGCTTGTGTTACTTATGGTAACATTGCAAGCAGTAGTGAACATTTACAGTTCCTAACACTGGGGGTACCTAAGTCACTTATGACTAAAAGCATGTATAAATACATAAAGTCTTATGCAAATAACATCATCAACTCTTGTGACAGTAATTTTTTTTTTAATGAAACTACCAACTTTGATATAATTTTCAGTTCCTTATGGCAGCCTATTTGTTTCTTTACTTGTAGATGATACCTTCTTTTAGTAATGATATATGTTACATAATTATCTATTTCTTTTTGCTGTGTACAAGCCTGCAGTGTATAGCTAATGTATAAGAGCTGTAAAGAGTTGCTCATAATTTCTGTTTTCCAATTGCAATATATGCTTGGTTTGTGGTTTATTGGTTTGCAATATAAAAAAAGGTTACATAACTGCTGTAGAAGCAGAACATTGTGTTTTTTCTTTGCTATCTGTAAATTCATAGCCACTTTATTCGCATCAGTATTTCAATGTTTTGGCCATTTTGCTGAATGCATGATTTACTGCTCAGTACAGTTAAACATAGCCTGTGCCTAGTAATTGTCTTGAAGAATTCTGACAAAATAGCCTCTGTGTGTGTGTGTGTGTGTGTGTGGTGTGTGTGTGTGTGTGTGTGTGTGTGTGTATGTGTATGTGTGTGCACATGTGTGTTTGTGTGTGCACATGCGTGTGTGTGTATGTGTGTGCACATGCGTGTGTGTGTGCACATGCGTGTGTGTGTGTGTGTGTGTGTGTGTGTGTGTGTTGTGTGTGTGTGTGTGCACATGTGTGTGTGTGTGTGTGTGTGTGTGTGTGTGTGTGTGTGTGTGTGTGTATGTGTGTGCACATGCGTGTGTGTGTGTGCACATGCATGTGTGTGTATGTGTGTGCACATGTGTGTGTGCACATGCGTGTGTGTGTATGTGTGTGCACATGCGTGTTTGTGTGTGCACATGCGTGTTTGTGTGTGCACATGTGTGTGTATGTGTGTGCACATGCATGTGTGTGTGCGCACATGTGTGTGTATGTGTGTGCACATGCGTGTTTGTGTGTGCACATGCGTGTGTGTGTGTGTGTGTGTGTGTGTGTGTGTGTGTGTGTGTGTGTGTGTGTGTGTGTGTGTGTGTGCACTCATGTGTGCACGCGCGTGCACGTATATCTTTTCTGTTTTCAACATTACTGCTCCTTTTATCGTTTCATTATCTACCATTCATATAGGCACTCATATTCAAGTTCCCGCCATACTGACCACCATGTACTGCTAGGCCCAGATTAGTGCAAACCTTTTCGTCCTCTTTGGCCTCTTCACCTACTGACCTTTTCTGTCTTTTTCACTGGTATAAATACAAGTTAATCTCTCTGAGACTCTAAGATACTGTCTTAAAATAGTAAGCTCACCAAAAAGACATAAAACCTTACACAGTCCCAACAGGACACCAGCATGAACAATTATTCCTTCCTACTGAATATTTGTATTTGAATAAGTAAGAATTGCATCTTCTGTCAGTAACACAGCCCACAAACAACTGTTTGATTATAATCATATACTAAGTAGGTCCACCTTCATAGTCATTAGTATGTATTTATTCATATTTACTCATTACATTTGACAATATATCATACCAGTTGTCTAGTGGACACAAGCATTTAGCCTCCATGCCAGTCCTGTGTTTTTTAATGTCCTTACCATAATTATTCTCCTTACAGCTAATCAGCTGACCTACACCAGCTGACCCCTACCTCACACTTCCTGGCTTTGGTCAGGTCAGTAGGGTCCAAGACTTAACTGCTGTTTAACTCAAGCTTTGAATGTGTTACCAACCCATTTAAAACCAAATCAGATATGGCCTAACTTATTTATTCATTTTTTTTCTTAACTGAGGGTAGTACACTAATTCAAAAGAGCATTGTTCAACCAGAAAGGCTAAAATGTTACAAAACGTGGCAAGTAAAACCATTCACAAATGCAGGAAGGCTTACAACATATTGCAAATGCAAATGGCATGGTTACAGAGGGGTATGCAGTAAGCAATGTTTTCGGCTTTTCCCAGTTAGTGTTTGTCACAGCGGATCACTGGTCCATGGAGGAGTGTGCAGTAGTAGCCATATATACAATAAGTGACTAGTGCATGAGCACATGTTACAGGTTTGCACAGATTTTAAAATGTTTAAATGGTAGCTTACATAAATGTTAGCTTACATAACGATCAACACAGAAACAGTAGTAGGTTCTAGTGAGAGGAAAAAGTGTTCCTAATGGTATAGCTAGCCACATAATGTATTAGATTCATACTGAATGATGTATGTGACCCTGAAGGCATTTGGAAAAAGACATACAAGAAGGGGTAACACATTAAGGCAGTTTTGTATTTAAAGGTGGGTATAGACTGAAATAGTTTAAAAGAATAATGTGTTATAAATGGAATTTGACTAAAGTGACAAAGCAGACAGGATAGATTTGATCACATGGATAGAGATTTTTTATTTTTATGGACTGTATGTAACGGAATAAGAAGCTCTGTCTTTTAGTACAGCTTTTAATTTGCACCAGAACTCAGTTATGGACTTGCTATTTCTGACATTAGGAAGCAGTTCATCTCAAAGCTTAGGGGTAAGACTAGAGGAAGCCCAGTCACCAAGGATTTTTGGGTTTTAAGGGATTCTGCATGGAAGAGTATTTAAGAAGTGGAAACTCACATTCATTCTGCGTTTCTTACAGCTCTGTCTGCTTGTGGTTTAAGAAAATCAGAGATTTGATAGCAACAGGTGAAATAGTGATTTATTTTCTGCTTGAGATAGGTGATATGGGTGATCATAGAGATTGGTTCAGATCAATACCCAGCAAGGCCAGTGCTAGGTCAACTGGTTTCCTAGGCAAAAAGGTTCCATGGTGCCATCCATTGCAGTCCACCTCTGTCCTAGCATAGTCACACTATCAGATTCATGGTGCCATCTGTTTTTGTCCACTTCTGTCCTACCATAGTCACACTATCAGATCCATGGTGCCATCTGCTGCTGTCCACCTCTGTCCTAGCATAGTCACACTATCAGATCCATGGTGCCGTCCCTTGCTATCCACCTCTGTCCTAGCATAGTCACACTATCAGATCCATGGTGCCATCCGTTGCTGTTCACCTCTGTCCTAGCATAGTCACACTATCAGATCCATGGTGCCATCTGTTGCTGTCCACCTCTGTCCTAACATAGTCACACTATCAAATCCATGGGGCCATCTGTTGCTGTCCACCTCTATCCTAGCATAGTCACCCTATCAGATCCATGGTGCCATCCGTTGCTGTCCACCTCAGTCCTAGCATAGTCACACTATCAGATCCATGGTGCCATCTGTTGCTGTCCACCTCGGTCCTAGCATAGTCACACTATCAGATCCATGGTGCCATCCGTTGCTGTCCACCTCTGTCCTAGCATAGTCACCCTATCAGATCCATGGTGCCATCTGTTGTTGTCCACCTCTGTCCTAGCATAGTCACCCTATCAGATCCATGGTGCCATCCGTTGCTGTCCACCTCTGTCCTAGCATAGTCACACTATCAGATCCATGGTGCCATCCATTGCTGTCCACCTCTGTCCTAGCATAGTCATCCTATCAGATCCATGGTGCCATCCATTGCTGTCCACCTCTGTCCTAGCATAGTCACCCTATCAGATCCATGGTGCCATCTGTTGGTGTCCACCTCTGTCCTAGCATAGTCACCCTATCAGATCCATGGTGCCATCCGTTGCTGTCCACCTCTGTCCTAGCATAGTCAGCCTATCAGATCCATGGTGCCATCCGTTGCTGTCCACCTCTGTCCTAGCATAGTCACCCTATCAGATCCATGGTGCCATCCGTTGTTGTCCACCTCTGTCCTAGCATAGTCACCCTATCAGATCCATGGTGCCATCTGTTGCTGTCCACCTCTGTCCTAGCATAGTCACCCTGTCAGATCCATGGTGCCATCCATTGCTGTCCACCTCTGTCCTAGCATAGTCACCCTATCAGATCCATGGTGCCATCCGTTGCTGTCCACCTCTGTCCTAGCATACTCAACCTATCAGATCCATGGTGCCATCCATTGCTGTCCACCTCTGTCCTAGCATAGTCACACTATCAGATCCATGGTGCTATCCGTTGTTGTCCCACCTCTATCCTAGCATAGTCACCCTATCAGATCCATGGTGCCATCCGTTGCTGTCCACCTCTGTCCTAGCATAGTCACACTATCAGATCCATGGTGCCATCCGTTGTTGTCCACCTCTGTCCTAGCATAGTCACCCTATCAGATCCATGGTGCCATCCGTTGCTGTCCACCTCTGTCCTAGCATAGTCACCCTATCAGATCCATGGTGCCATCCGTTGCTGTCTACCTCTATCCTAGCATGGTCACCCTATCAGATCCATGGTGCCATCCGTTGCTGTCCACCTCTGTCCTAGCATAGTCACCCTATCAGATCCATGGTGCCATCCATTGCTATCCACCTCTGTCCTAGCATAGTCACCCTATCAGATCCATGGTGCCATCCATTGCTGTCCACCTCGGTCCTAGCATAGTCACCCTATCAGATCCATGGTGCCATCCATTGCTGTCCACCTCTGTCCTAGCATAGTCACACTATCAGATCCATGGTGCCATCCATTGCTGTCCACCTCTGTCCTAGCATAGTCACCCTATCAGATCCATGGTGCCATCCATTGCTGTCCACCTCTGTCCTAGCATAGTCACCCTATCAGATTAGTTTTTTTTCTTTTTCTCACGGCTTGTCTTACTCTTCATTTATTTCTTGCAGTTGTTCATGCTGCACATTCTGTCTGAGCAAGACTGCACTGCGATAACCCTGGAGGAAACAACTACATCAAGCTAGGGGTCTGGGATCTGGGGTTTGCAAGACCCTCAGAAGCTATGGGACTTCAAGATGCAATGAGGTGCATTTTAGAGTTTTTTTAAACAACCTTTTTCTCCATTGATTGCCTGAACAAAACATGATCAAAGAAAGAAATTTAGTTGTACTTGTCAACTTTGATTTTTTCTGCATCATTTCAGCGCATCCTAACTAACCATGACTACACTGTAATAACTGCAGTAGAAATAAATATATTAAGCTGCGGAGGTTGCAAAAGCCATGAGGTTGCTAGATGCTCTGAGATATATTTTATAGTTTTTTTTAACAGCCTTTTCATCCAATGAAGGCCTGAATGGTAATCATGATTAAAAAAATTCAGTCTCCCCCTTCAACTTCAGTTTCTGCTGAATCTTGTCAACAAACCAACTGCCCAAGACTACCCTGCAATAACTAAATTAAGTTGGGGTCTGGGGGGCTGTTAGGAACCCAGAAGCCATGGGGTTACAGATGCTCTGAAGTACATTTTAGAACTTTTCTCCCCAACCTTTTGACCCAGATGGCCTAACAAAAATTATGCATACAAAAAAGAAATTCAGTTCTACTTTTTTATTTCAACGAAGAAATAAGTTGTATCCAAGTTCTAATGCTCAAAGCTGACAAAACACCAGTTCACAATAAACTGAGAAAACAAATGCTTCTGAGGATACATATATTATATCTGGGAATAGTACCCACTCCCACTACCCCTCCTCGCCAAAATAGTCATTTTCTGTGTCACCTCCTCTGGTGTTAAATTGAGATTAACATTAAGGCATAAATGCCCAGAGTTCTATTTCAAGTTGCTGCTCTCATATGTATATTCAGCATGTCTCCTCACCCCTACCCTCAAAAGACATCCATCTTCTGGGTACTTTTCTGATATCAGACTGCGGCAAAACCAAAAATGCACATAAAATGTTATATTAGCTGTTTTATATATATATATATATATATATATATATATATATATGTGTGTGTGTGTGTGTGTGTGTGTATAAAAACAGCATACTTATTTATTCTACTCCAAAAGATAGCCACCTGTATATGCATCAGATTTCTGATAGTGAGGAAAATGAAAACTATATATATATATATATATATATATATATATATATATATATATATATATATATATATATGTATATCATGATTATAATAATATTTCCAACTTGTTACTTCTACAGACAGAAGAGAGTTCCTGTAAAACTATAATGAATTTCTGCATATCCCTCTGAAGTTAGTGACCCTCTGGGCACCTCTATGAAGTTATGAAGCCACAGAACACGGATCAAAACACAAAAGGAGGGGGTGTATCCATATTCATCAAGGATACCCACACCTCCATGTTAGTGGCACAGCATGATACCTCTGAGATCATCCACGTGCAACTAACATCGGGTAAATCTGCAATGCAAATTGTAGCCTGCTACAGATCACACTCCATGACCCAGGACCACCTCTCTGCCTTTCTGGAGACACTGGAAAACATGAAGGTCCTACCGAACACCCTGATATTGGGTGATTTCAATTACCCTACCATTAACTGGGAAAACTACTTGAGTACAAACTCCCAGGCTCAGCGCTTCCTGGAATTTATCAACTCAAATGCCCTGGATCAGCTGGTAAACTCCCCTACCAGAGGCCACAACATATTGGACCTGGTCATCACCAACATGGTTGACAGGTGTTCCGTACCGGAGCTCAACCCGTCACTGGTTAGATCAGCAACTCATAGAAAAGCAAACAAACTTAGGAAAAAAGAAGCCAAAGGATCTGTGCACCTTGAATCAAGAATTGAATGAAACCAGATGGAGCAAATACGCTGAAAACACGTCCGTATATTTAAGCCACACAGATATAGCTTTTCGTCGGTGACTCCTCAACAACTTCTTCAGAAAATTAAAATCTCTCACCACTGACATGGTGTGTTTAAAATACTACATGTAAAATCACATGATGTCAACACTTTCTCCTTAAATTTAGTCACAGTGCTAAAAATTTCTTCTAGTTGTCCATTGGAATGGTCTTATTGCTGCTGCAGCTATAAATATTGCTGTAAGGTTAATTTGTACTGTTCCAAGAAGTTTGCCAGTCTCTCCTGGGTCTCAAAAAATATGGTTTATGTTTCCTGCTGTAAAACTTCTTGGCTTGAGACAACTGGCTCTGTTGGTTGCAGTGTTTGTTGTGACTCTTCTGTCAACAATTTTGTGATATGAAAAGTGTCTTTGCCCTTCTGGGTATTTGTTTTATAAATATATTGTCTTTTCTTCAATTCTCCTCTGCAGTTCTTCTGCAAACTGGGAGCCATTATTGACTCTCCGGCTGACACAGACATCCTCCAAAAGGGCCTTACTGAGACGGACACCTGGTGTCAAAGTCATGGCCTCAAGCTAAATGTCAAAAAATGCATAGTCATCCCGTTTGGGAAAAACAAAACACCCACAAATTACCACATAGGCGGCAGCCCCCTTAATACAGCAGAGGTAATAAGAGATCTGGGGACCCAGGTAGATAGTAATCTCTCCTTTGACAATCATATTGCCAAAGTAGTTAGGAAATCCTTCTATGTGGCCCATATAATTACTAAGTGGCTCGCATCCATAAATAAAGAGGTTATAGTGCCCCTCTACTCGTCACTCATCAGACCCATCATAGAGTACAATGCCCCATTTGGGATGTACCTCACAAGACACTTCCAGCAGCTGGAAAGACCACAAAAGCACCTCACCAAGGGGATTACTGGCCTCAGACATATGTCCTATGCAGCCCGAATGAAAACACTCTGGCTGTACTCAGTGGCATATCGCTTACTCAGAGGTGATCTCTGCCTGACTTACAAAGCCATGTCCAACTCAGAACTGATGGACATGCTCCACCTAAAGAAATCCAAGTCACTGTGAGCCACGCGCTCTAGTGAGCTAAACCTCACCACAACAATAAATAGAACATGCTGGAGGGATAGATTCCTGTCACAGAGACTCCCCATGCTTTGGAACAAAATTCCTAACAACATTAGGCAGAGCCCCTCACTAACACTCTTCAAGAGAAGCCTTGATGAGTGGATGGGTAACAGAAAATACACCCATGGGATCACTTCATTGGCTCTGCTTGACAGAGGCTCAGTTAATTAATCAATGGGGTGGTGAAAGCCGACACACTATGGCTAGGCTTATAAATGCCCTTGGGCAGATAGCGTAGTACATACCTATGAACCTATGAACCTATGAGAGGAAAGTTAAAGAAATAATGACCACCATATCCCCAGCCTATCACAAAATATAGTGATCTCTGAGGTTTAAGAGGAATTCTAAAGAAATAATGACATAGGATCATAGGAGGTTACTAGGCTTTTGGCCCTGAGGCCATTATAAGCCTAGTCAAGAGTTTAGCCCATGTTTAGACAAGTCAGCACCTGATGGACCCTGTCCAGCAGGGACATGGATGGAATCCCAGGGGTGTATTTTCTGTTTCCCATCCAGTTATCCAGGTTGCACTTTAAAAGGGGTAAAGAGGTACTCTTCTTGACGTGGAGAGGGAGTCTATTCCAGAAATGGGGAGTCTCTGGGACACAAATGTATCCTGCCAACAAGTACTGTTGATGTCATAGACCAGGTTGAGGTCACACGTGCGGGTTACTCGAGTGGAGCTTGACTTGTGGATATGCAGCAGTTCCATCAAGGTGGATATGCAGCAGTTCCATCAATAGCCCATCCCCCACAATACAGCAACCTTCTCTGTATACCTAATGATCATGGCTGGTATTAGACTAGGTCAGGTTCTTGGCAGTGGTGATTAATAAGCCCATGTCAAAATCTACTTATACAGCCTTATAGTGTGGGCACTACCAGCCCCCAAAAGTTCTGAAGGTCTAGGTATTCTGTGATGCATTTATCCCTTATTTTTTTCATTGAGAAATGGCTGCTAAACTGTGCAAGTGACAACAGGGTCAGTTAATTTCACCCAAACAAACCCAATAAGCAGTTATAGCCACTTCCTTGTACAATTCAGGTCTCAGATAGTGATAAAAGAGGATGAGCATATAACGTATTTTGCTTAAATTCCAAACAATTGTCACACCTTACAATATTGTACAGTACTTCGCATAATCACATTAGTCCTGCAAAACTGAAATAATAAGCAAAACGCAGTAGGCCGGTAGTAGTTTTCCTCCACAAAAGACAGCCACAACAATGAAACTACTCTGTCTGTACATTTCAGGTACCCAGTTAAGCAGTTCATCTTAATTCTCACAAATGCACACTAATCCTGCTAAGCTAAGCTAGATAGTAATTGTTTAAACTGAGCAAATGACAAGAGGGTCAGTTACTTTCATCTAGCCAATCCCAACCCCACCATTCAGCAGTTATAGTCATGACATCATATGGCTATGTAATATTATTTCATCTCCACTGTCCACACAAATAAGTTGCCACACATTAAAGTATCGAAATCCAAGTTTCTCTACACAAATCGCCAAGTCAGACTAATATTGCCAAAATTATCTGGTTGATCTCTGCCGGCATAATGTAATAATAGTAATGACATTTATCTCCTTATTCCAGTCCTCTCATTGCAGCTGTCCACACAAATCACAAAGCCAGAAATATTGCCCAAAATATCCGTCAGTCATTGCCATTATTAATGTCTGTCAATTACTGCCAGCATTAATGTCTAGCACCGTCTCATTACACCATTCCATCACTGCTGGCATCATTGTAAAAATAGTAATAACAGTTTTCTTACTGACACAGCACCATTTCTCTCTTCTCTGTCTAGAATTAGGCAGAATGTGCCACATACTTCAAAGATCTCTCAAAAAATAAAATAAATAAAAAAAAACTCTTTCTGCTGGCTTTGCACCTACATTTGACGGCTGCGAGGTCTGTACTCCTGTGACTCATAACATGAACGTAACACAGCTTGAATTAAGTCAACTGGAAGACGGACCTCTGGAGTGCTCACTGTGCCTCAGGCACATTTTATCCCCTGTATGGGAGCTTTATTTATTTATTTATTTATTTATTTTTGTAACGCAATATTGCTCTAAAATTAAATAAATAAACAGAGAAAGAGTGGCCCTACAAGCACTATGCCCTTGGTGTTTGCCTAGATCACCTATGTATAAGGCCGGCTCTGGTACCCAGATATCTATGTAAAGAGTTGGTTTCTATGTGGTTATATTAGTAGGTGAGGAATTGGGAAGGAATCATGATGGAGGTTAGTCTATTACTGGTACCAAAGCTTGTAACTTTGGTTTTATTCCAGCTATGTTGTATTTAATTAAACATAGCTACTGATTAAGAGCTTTGAGGTCTTTTAGTATTTCATTCCTGAAAGCACTGGCTGTGTACAGAATTAATAAATGTAGGTTTTAAATTATGGCTGAGATTCTTCCACTGTCATCCATCCAACTTAACAAGTACTCTTTTTATATGGATGACTTAACTTCACACTCTCCTTCATTGTTTCACCAAATTTATAATCATAACTTTCCACCACTCTTACTCATAGATAATCCTTCCATTTATTAAATTCCATGTGCCATATGGTAAGATGTTTTTTTTTTATATGTTATTATTGATCCCGTGTCTGCTGAGCATTAATATTTCCCCTTTTAGACTTCAGACCATTCATTACCATGTGGAAGAGGACCACCCAGAAGACCATCCAGGATGATAAAAGGCATTTAGAGGGGTCACCATTCATGTGGCCACAGGTGCTACTTGCGCCATGGTCAGCATCCTGATTCTGAGAGTATTTCTAATAGCCCTATCCCCACCTTTGAGTGGAAGGATGTGTGATCCACATCAAGGAGGAGGCCAACAATGCCTTTCCCATATGGCTTCACACCTTTATATACCCATGTCGAAGGCTACCATTGAACATTGACTTGGTGAGCTGGACACACATTTACAGGCTTTGATCTGCATTGCCATCCATCCTTTAAGGGACTGTCACTTTCTGCAGCTTGTTCTGCCCTACCATCCCCACCAGAATGAATGTCATACCACCCTTTCTCCCTTGCCAGATCCATCACTGACAAAACCACTGCATGAACGTGTTCTGTCTGAGTTGTAGTCATCATTTTGTCCCTCTGCACCAATGGACATGTCCAAGAATTAAGGTTTTGACAAAACCATGTGTACTGCATCACCATTCACCATTTACAGCTTTACTCCCACATGTCTTCACCAAAGCACAGGCCACTATTAAAATATTTCCAGAAAAAAATAACATACTAAGTATGGATCTGCACAGATATGCATATATCTAACAGAAAAAAATTTGCCTTCATGCGATATGAGAACGGAAAACTTTGATGGTCTCTCAGCTCATATTCCCATGGCCAATATGTCTCCTATAAAGGCTCTCAGCTCATACTCCCATGCCCCATATGTCTCCTATAAGGGGTCTGAGCTTACACTCCCATGGCTTATATGTCTCCTATAAGGGGTCTCAGCTCACACTCCCATGGTCCATATATTTCCTATAAGGTGTCTAAGGTCACACTCCCATGGCACATATGTCTCCTAGGGTCTATATTAGAACATCGAAGTTTCAAAACTTCGAATGTTCTAATATCGACACCAATTCAGCGAAAGCTGAAAATATCGAAGCAACAGAAAACCAAATTTTTTTCTATTGAAAGAATTTGGTTGTCCATTTCTGTTGCTTCAGTATTTTCAGTGCTGTGGTGGAAAGTTACGGGTCAGGTTCAGGTAAGTGTGCGATTGAGTGTTGGTTAGGTTAGTTAGGGTTAGGGTGCGGGTTAGGTATGTGTGCGATTGTGTGGATGTGAGGGTTAGGGCGGGTTAGGTGAGTTAGGGTTAGGGCGCGGGTGGAATGAGTGTGCGATAGTGACGGACCTTAGGGTTAGGGTTTGGGTTAAGGTAAGTGGATAGTTAGTGGTGTGTGTATAGTTTAGTGTAGGGTTAGATGTAAGATTTTAGGTGTATGTGTGTGGATTGCTGTTTGTTTGGTGTGCTTGTGTTGTGTGTATGTGTTTTGGAACAACAAATTTTTTCCTTAGGAAAAAATTCACTGTTCTGTATGTTCGATGTTTTCAGCTTTCGCTGAATAGGGGTCGATATTAGAACATTCGAAGTTTTGAAACTCAGAGGGGGAATCTGACAATGCCCTGCATGTCAGGCATAGAACTCACCTTAAATGCATGTAGAAGACAGAATACAGGGATACAGCCTTGATGCAGTCTGCATTGGACATTTTACTTATGCCCTGTATTCTTTTAGTGAGGAACTTCTGTGGACGTTACAATTGTTGGATATACCTGATGGGGCATTGTACTCAATGATAGGTCTGGTGAATGCCAAATACAGTGGAAAAATTAACTTGAAGCTGTTAACCTCTTCACTATTTCCCTTCTATCACCATTTTCAGTTTCTTCTGATTTTCTCTAGCTGCTGCCTTTACCACTGTCTTGTCTGCAGTCAGTTTCATCCCATGTGCCATTCGTCTTTGACTCCAGATATTTCCGCTTCCTCCTGAGATGGTAGAGTCCTGAGTATTACCTTCAATTTTGCATTCCATCCCATCATTTGTTGAATTTCCTGCTCAGAATCTGCTTGTGATGCCACATTGTCTGCATACAGCAGCATTGTTTATTTGACCTCCTCTGACCTGTTTACTAATGCAGACATAGCCTGCCCAAATTTTGTTATGTTTTTGGGACTTTGAACCATCTCAGGACTGCCCAAATCAGTTTCCTTGCCAGCCTGTCAAATGCTTTCTCCAAATCTGGGAATCCCAGTTGGACTCTTTCCCCATCTCTAGTTTCTTCTCCACTGTCTGTCTCATTGCAAACATCAGGTCAATTGTCTGAGCTGCTCATCCCCCGTTTTACTTTCTACTATCCTGCGTATTCACTTTTCAGTCACTCTGCAGCACTGTCATGCAGTAAGACAGGAGTTTTATACCTCTGTTCTGCCCATAGTTGTGAATTTCCCCATTTTTCTTTCTAAACTGGCACCAAGATGCTTATTCTCCAATCATCAAAAAATTCTCCACCCTGCTATGAGTACCCTCAGGAGCCATTTCTCCCCTCACACTGCTATGAGCACCCTCAGGAGCCATTTCTCCCCTCACACTGCTATGAGTACCCTCAGGAGCCATTTTTCCCCTCATACTGCTATGAGTACCCTCAGGAGCCATTTGTCCCCTCACACTGCTTTGAGTACCCTCAGGAGCCATTTCTCCCCTCACACTGCTATGAGTACCCTCAGGAGCCATTTCTCCCCTCACACTGCTATGAGTACCCTCAGGAGCCATTTCTCCCCTCACACTGCTATGAGCACCCTCAGGAGCCATTTCTCCCCTCACACTGCTATGAGTACCCTCAGGAGCCATTTTTCCCCTCATACTGCTATGAGTACCCTCAGGAGCCATTTGTCCCCTCACACTGCTTTGAGTACCCTCAGGAGCCATTTCTCCCCTCACACTGCTATGAGTACCCTCAGGAGCCATTTCTCCCCTCACACTGCTATGAGTACCCTCAGGAGCTATTTCTCCCCTCACATTGCTATGAGTACCCTCAGGAGCCATTTCTCCCCTCACACTGCTATGAGTACCCTCAGGAGCCATTTCTCCCCTCACACTGCTATGAGTACCCTCAGGAGCCATTTCTCCCCTCACACTGCTATGAGTACCCTCAGTATCCATTTCTCCCCTATCTCACCCAACATCTTGATCATATCTGCCATGACTTCATCTGAGCCTGCTGCTTTCCCTGACTTCATTTCCCATCGTACAGTTCTTACTTCTTCTAAGGTGGGCTCTTCTTTTTTTATGAGCTGTGTATGGGGCAGATCTACATCTGTGGGCTTTTCTTCATTCAGAAGCTGCTAAAAGTACTCCTTCCATCCATCTTTAATATCCTGTAGACTGATGAGCAGGATGTTGCTCATATTTCTTATGAATGCTATCTGCTGACTATCTTCATCTCTCTGTATTTGCCTCACGGCCTAATAGAATTTCTTGTGCTTTCTACCGAGTCACTTTCCAGAAGTTGGTCAAATACCTCTGATGCCCTATTCTTTGCTATTGAAGCTACTGTCTTAGACACTTCTTCTAAATAGGTTTTCCTCTTAGCCTGGTCCATCTTTTCTGTCCCCCACTTTTTTATGCACTCCTTCTTTCCTTTGATAGCTTTCTGGACGTCTGCATTCCACCACCAGTGTACCTTATGTCCATAGCTGTCTCAGCCACATATCGGTTCTAAAGACATCAGTCCATTATGAGATGCTGAGATTCTTCTTTGACTCCACCCATTTCCTTTTCCTTCTGAGATGCTGGAGCCATAAGTATTACCTTAACCCCTTGTTGTTTCACTCCAGATAATCTCCAGGTCTTGAGACTAGTTCTGTTGACCTTAGAGCCTTCTCGACCACTGCTTGCAACTGATTGTAGCCAACTGCGGTTCATGTTGTAAGCCTGCTGTTACACTAGGAATGACTTTGCAATGACTGATTCTGTTCCAATGCCTTTCCTTACTTGGAAGAAGTATCCCCAAGTCGCATATTGTCCACTCTTGTATGTGATGTAATCTTGTCAATCTCTCCCTCTTTTGCAGAACCATGTGTTGTCCACCGTCAAACAATATGTCAGACAGAAGTCTAAAACAGCCTCTCCTTTAATCCTGTTGCCACACTCATGTGGATCCAAGTAGCTTTCATATCCTGTTCTGTCTGTCCCAATATGAGCATTTCAGTCTCCCAATGTCAACACCAACTGATGTTGTCCTGCTTTATCTAGTAGGTCCAGCAACTGCTGCCTGAATGCCCTCTTTTCGTTGCTATCACAATCCTGTGGTAGAGCATAGGTTGAGATAATGAATACTTCCCTATCGTTACAATGAGGTTTGATTACCATGAGTCCCATCACTAATTCTGATGACCACCCTCACTGTCTTTAAAAGCCTCTTCTTCCTCACCACAGCTCCCGCACAATTTTATTCTGTCCTGCCCCTAAGTAGTAGACTCTGGATCCCAGTTCAAGTGGCTTTGTTATACTGCCCGTCCATCTTGTCAGTCTCTTTATCATCTACTCAGAGGTGACCTCTGCTTGACTTACAAAGCCACGTCAGACCCAGCCCTACTTGAAATGGTACACCTAAGGAATTCCCAATCCCCCCACGCCACACGCTCCAGAGATCACAGCCTCATTACCACAATTAACAGAACATGCTGGAGGGACAGGTTCATCTCCCAAAGACTGCCCATACTCTGGAATAAGCTTCCCATTCATGTTAAGCAGAGTACCTCACTGGCCATCTTCAAGAAAAATCTTGACGAGTGGATGGGTAACAGAAAGTTCACTCCAGGGATCATTCTAGTTGCCTTACTGGATAGGGGCACTGTGAACTAACATTGAATGGCACTGTGCCTGGCCAATTTTTTTGGGCTAGGCTTGTAAAGGCTCCAGGGCCATTAGCCTAGTACACACCTATGAGCCTATGAATACACAGGATGCACAGTCTCCTCCCCTCCTCCTCCTCCTTACCATCATGACATCATCCACTTCCAGTCATCATATCGTCATTGAACCCGTATGTAATGGAGAAAACCTTACTTCATGTTTGACAAGTTGATTGGTTTTATGTGCAACTTTCACTCAACAAAACTATCCCAGATAACCCAGGCAGAGCAAATCGACACTAGCTGGCAGCTTACTACTCATTTTTTTATGGCAAGCGCACTATGGCCAATAGAAGCACATAGACCACTCCCACCATTAGTTGGGGTTTCTAGCATAGGCTATAGTAAGCCTAGTTCTCAACCCACTTATTACTGGCAAATATCCATGCCCATTGTTGGCAGTATTAACCAATGTGAACAACTCACCCAGAGCCTATACTTACATTGTCAACTGGCTAACCCTGATATGGCATGCAGTCTTTGTCTAGAAGATACTGAGCACCAGAGTTAATGCCTAATGCAGTTTGTCTACACAACTTTATGCAGTTTGTCTACACAACTTTATGCAGTTTGTCTACACAAATTTTCTGCTAATAGGTGCTGCCTAGAGTCTGTGCTGCTGCTGCCTGTGACTTCATTCAATTGTATGCTACGTTTGAGGTGGAATCACCCAGCATGTTTTGTGGAGGTAGAAGGAACACCCCAGAGACCAAAGAGAATATGCATACTCTGCACAGGCATTGGCTATAGGTCAGGCTTAAACCCTGTACCTTGTGCTTGTGAGGTAAAAACCATAGCCATTATGCCAACCATATAGACCTAAATGGTTTTGCTGCCCAAATCAATGCTGGTTCCCATACAAAATTGCATGTTGTTGTCACATTCCTACCACTTTCCTCCTCAATTTAACTACACAATTCTATGTTAATCCCGCTTACAGATATGCCAAGGTTTATTCTCTGGTTTGAGAATGATGGCCCTCAACTTGACCAGATCCTTTTAAACCTTGATCTTGCACAACTGGTCACTTCCTTTTCTTATCCTACCAATATCCCCCTGGATGTTTGATCATTTCAGCACAGCTGGGACATCAAAGTTTTCTTGACTATTACTGAGACACAGAAAGGACAGTAAGCACACATTACAACCTACCTGGAGGTTTTGTGACCTCACAGTTAGTTATGTTTGTTAGATAACAGAACCTCCTATATGATGGGTGGAGAGTAAAGCACCACATAAACAAATGTTAAAAAGTTGCCCACTCAGGTTACCAGTTATCACCTGACATGCTTCAGTATATCAGCTGGTGATAATTTCAGCCAAATATTACATCTGCATATCATGGCTAAACAGACTGGGTCATTGCCATATAATTATTTTAATTCCAATGACTATAATTTTGATTCTTAAAATGTTGAGGTTGTTTCATCAAGGATAGGAGGAATACATACCAAGTTCAAGAATGTAGTGCTTCAGGGAATTCCTGCCTCTCTCTACATATGTTGACTAAGCCCTAAGCTTCTTTCACTCTGACTTCAGGATAATATATAATCTACACTCTTTTGCCATGGAAAGAACTGTTTGTAAGAAGATTCCCTGAGCTTTCCCTCACTCTAAAATCCAAACAAAGGTATATGAGATACAGTTTGGAAGCTTTGGAAGGAGTCTTTGTCACACAGTAATTCTTACAGCTCTAAAATGAAATGTGGCAACCTTTTCAAATTGATTTTAAAACTGAGGTTCACTATTTCAGAGTACAGCAAGAAAACTGTTTTCATTCAGGCCCACATTAGATGAAGGCACTAAAATTGGCGGTGTAATCATATCCTTAAAAAACAAATCTTCTCCAGGCTAGTTAAATAAGCTAATGTATGAATCTTTTCCAGGTCCACCTTTCTATTAACAACCCCTTAATTATATCATAGCTAACTATAGGACCCCCTCTATGTCCACCTCAGCTCATACCTCCTGCCTAACCAGTATGAAGTTCCTATCCATTAAGCCAAACACCATTCTCCTAGGAGACTTTAACTACCTCTGCATTAACTGGGAAACGTATACATCCTCAAACATATATACCCTCAAATTTCTGGATTTCATCAATACAAACTCTCTGAACCAGTTAGTCTACACCCCAACCATGGGCATTAAAATTCTGGACTTGGTCCTTACTAATATGAGAGCGCTTTGCTCCCACCAGAGCGATCAAAGTGGACCAGAAATCAGTGGCATTCACCTTAAGACTGAAGCTGGAAGCATCTGCAAATATCTCAGTATTAAGTAATTATGCCACAAATATCTCAGTATTAAGTGAGTATGCCAAGGCTAACCTACTAAAACTGAATGATGACCTGGCCAAATTCAAAATCGCCTTCCATCTTGACAGCTCCACTTCTTCTACAGAATCCTTTACTATCAAATTCATTGCACATGTAAATACCAGCATATATGCATCTGTCACCCTAATAATTAAAAAAAAATGTCAAATTAAAAAAATAAGTCTTCGTGGTAGAACCCTAATATAAACTGGAGCAACAGTAAAAGAAAAGAAAAAACTATGAACACGAAAATAAATTTTATTCTAGAGATGCTGATAACACTCATGCTAAATATTACAACTACATCCAAATCTGAACCAAATCAACTAAAGCCAGATATGAGGTAAAAATAACCACCTAGGCTAAGGAAAATCGCAATCCCACATTAGAAATCTCAGAAATAATGCCCAGCACTAAGCAGAGTTAATATTAAACAAAAAATTACACTTTAGGGAGTACCAAAAACAAGACAACTTCAAAATAATAATGATAACCTGGGTCTATAATACACAATACGCTCCAGAGCCGGAATATGGAAATAATCTTTATTAAAACAAAACTCATTAAGAGCTTTTGTCCTTTTTAGCTATTTACGGAACTTATCAGAAGTTAACTACTAAAACACAACTCTTATATACAGGAAGTACCACAGATCAATTTCCTTTGTTAATTGATGCTTAACAATGTTAAAATAAACTTTTACAACTTTTTCGTAAAAAAAAAAAAAACAGTTAAAAACATTTCAAACATGTTCGTATTACTCAATAAATATAATGCTTATAAATTCAAGGCTCTTTTCTTCAAAATAGGTAATAAAGAAAGATATTCATTTAACCATGGGAGAAAAAGGGAGTTTAACTTAATCCATTGGAATTCTTTTACTTCAATGTCTAATTCCCACCAACCACTCCTAACATTAATAGACACTAGTTCCAGGATTCCCAACTGAAATTTATTAAACCCCTGACATACTAAACAGTGTTTATACAAGGAATTGTTCATATTTGCCTTGGAAATGGCATGTAAGTGTTCATGTATTCTTTTTCTAAACCAGGGGTGTCCAACCTTTTCAGTTGCAAGGGCCGCATTGAGTCAACAGAAATGGTCTGAGGGCAAGTGAGGACCAAAAAAAAAAAAAAACAACTTGAAAACTAATTGGCTGCCATAGCTAACAGTTAGCAGCCATCAGAACTACAAATACAGCAAGAATGAATATTTTTAAATTGTTATATTAGCGGACCGGAGTTCCGCTGTGGCAACCCCTAACCGGGATAAGCCGCCCTAAAAAGACACAACAACAACAACATATTCAGCAGCTATTGCCAGCTGCCATTCATTAACTTGCATAACTCAAGTCTCAAATGTTGCTTAGTGGAGTAACACACAGCAGTGCAAGTGGATAGTGCCAGACTTTAAGCTTCTGATGAGCATTCTGTCATTACATCCCCCCAGTTATATTTAATAACAGTTCGCTTTCCTCAGTTCTGATTAGATAGGTAGGATATGCTTTTCCTTGCGTTGCCACTGTGCAGCACCATGTGGGTCCTAAATGTTTTCAGCTGTACAACATTTAGCACTCTCGGTGAGAGACTTAATTGGAATCAATCTTGGTATGCGGTGAAGTCCGTTTTGTGTGTTTGTGTGTGTGTATGTGTGCGCACATGCACACAACGCCCAGCACTGGTAGTGCACGGGGCTACATTTACACTCAGAGTGGAACGCTGCAGTGCAGGATCCATGCACTGCCTTATCTGTCTACCAGTAATCCAGTTTTGCAAACTTTGTAATGCACCAGCCATTTTGCATCAGTGGATACTGGAGTTTTAAAATATTTAAAAATTATAACAGCTGTACTGTTTCATTAGCTGAAAACTGCACTTTCAGTGGATGTACAGTACTGTGTTTATACAAGACTTAAACATGTCAGCTTACAGATTGCTTTAATAAAGTTTAATTCTTTCAAATATACATATATATATATATTGCTGCAGCTAAAAAAATCCCTGACTACAAGCAATATGGTACAATATTGCTTAAATGGGTATGATATGGTAAATAAGTTTTTCAAAGTCACTTTTACAGGATAGAGGAGGAACTATCATTTGCTGTGAGAATAATGACTATTCAACAGGTACCCTTTCCCATCAAACCACACACGCACACACACACTCACATACACAAATAAGACTACATAAATTCATTAGTTTAGCAAACTTTAGTGACAGTAGAATTTGATCAGCCCAGTTAACTAAAAGGCATGTAACTTTTCAGACATGCACAAATTCAAATTCCTATTAGAATTAGAGCAAATCTAACATCTGTTTTACATACACATACAATACATAATGATATTAATAGTGCATCTCTTTTTAAGCTCAATGGTTAATGACATTAATTTCCTAAAACTAGCTTCAGCTCTTGAGTTACTTTCATTTGACCTGGTTTTTACTGAACTAGAATTAAACTGAACCTATTTTAGGAGCTTTTCCATTAATCTTGCAAAACTGCTATTAACAAAATAAGGTCTACTAGAGACACACATCTCAACTGACCCTGATGTTCAGGGATATTTATGATCTTGGCTCAGAATGTTGCTCTGTCCCTCCCAATCCCAGATAAAACTGATGATTTTTAGGAAGAAAGGGTGGTGGATTATACAAAATAAAAATAACACTAATTAGGGCTGCAGAGTACTTTTATTTCAGAAAAATGTGTATTAATTCAAATTCTCTTACTATGTCATATTCACAAGTTAAAAGAACTATTATTTTCAAAAGTGTCCCTTCCCTGATCATCAGATATGATTAGAAATTCAATTTATTTTAAGGTTTGCTGCTTTTTATAGGACTCACAGTCATCCAAAAAAGAAGAAATAAAGAAAGCAAGAAAGAAGGGAAAAAAACATTGTTAATACACAGCTATGATTCAGCTCCCACCATTAAAGCAAATAAATATACCATTCAAATGTATTTAAGTCTTAACACTAAAATGCCTCTACCAGAACTCATGTGTTTCACCTGCACCCCCTCTGCTAGAGTGCTAAGGGTACATACACACAAATATTATGTGGAACAATTCAAGAACAGTCTGGCTGTGTCATACCTCGACCACAGCAGCACCTATGTGCCCTGAGCCACATTCACTCTTCTCCCTACAACTAAACCTAACCCAAACAAGTGCCCCAGGTCTGCCACAACTGGAACAAACTTATACATACTGTTTGCCTCAATGTAAGGTTAAGAAACTTGTAGCATGACCCATATTTATAGCTTAACCTCCAAGTAGTCCTGCAAGCCAGCAACACCATTTTTTTCTGGGAAAGGCTCCACAGCAGAGAAACAGAAATTCAATAAATTACAAGATTAGGGTGCTTTTCCTGAAACATTAAATAAAGTTAAGATCAAAACAATAAACCAGCAGCAATTGTTATTTCACAAAATTCCACAAACTATGAATAATAAATTCAACGAAAGATGATACTCATGAGGCTATCCCATTTCATTTTATGAAGCTGCATATCTGAATCACTGTATGGCGTGGATTACAGACAGCAGTGTTGCACAGCAGGGCACTCCTACAGTGCACCCTTATATTACTTAGTGCTGGAGCTTGGAAGAACTTCCTTTAATAATTTTCTGATTATGAAAAATGATAGCTCAAAGTTCCCAGTAGCTGTCTACAGCCACTGACACTGTGTCCACAGATACTGAGCAGAGTTCTGTCCAGGCTTGTGACACTAATGCCTTTTTTAAAGAATATACTTGCCCAGCTATAGTTTCACAGTGCACTACTAGAAGAATGATTTTCTGAATGTGTGTGTGTGTGTGTGTGTGTATGTTTGATAATCCCACTGTTGTCACCGAAAAGCTATACTAACTTTAAATAATTTTGTGCAATGAATGTTTTGCACAGGAATGCATCTGAACATATCTTTAACTACAGACCAGTAAAGAATTTTGCAATTCTTAAAATCCTATTTATGCATTTGTTTACTTTTGCTAACTTGGTTCAGTCCACTAGGTAGACCCTATTCCCAGAGAAGGTCCAAGCTAGTATTCTGAAAGCTATGTCTATAAAGCTGCAGTATGTAGCAGTCTCTTCTTTAAGTCATTATGAAAACTGTTTAGCAAACTCTGGTTACTGTAGATTTAACGACTTACCGACTTACAGGAGATGTGTAGTCAGTGTATTAAATTAATAAATATAATAATCCCCCTTTGCCGCGATCACAATCCTCTTCTTTCAAGCTGTTTATCACGAATGTATCTAGCGACGCAAAAAACGACCGGACGGTGCTTTAGCGCATGCGCAGACCAGCTGAAAGACGCTGGCATGAAAAAAAAAGGGAAACAAGTACTGTGGCGCATGCGCACAAAAGCTAAAGGACGCGGACATGAAAACACACATAAAAAAAGTTTAATTACTACTTAACTGTTCTTAATGGGTACTTAACGGGTCGCGGGCCGCATGGAAGAGCTCTGAGGGCCGCATGCGGCCCGCGGGCCGCGGGTTGGACACAACTGTTCTAAACAATCTTTGAGTTTTCCCCACATAATACATACCACATTTATCACAGATTGCTATATAAATCAAACCTCGGGTGGCACAATTCCCTTTACCTAATCAATGTGTCTAGAAATACCTTTAACTTCCACAGAATCAGCTTCCAAAATGTAGGGACATTGCTTATGTGAACCACACCTTATAGTACCCTTCAAAGCTAGAGAAGGTTCAGTGTAAGTTTGTTTAAAAAGATTTTTGAAATTCCTTCCAGTTATATGTGCAAAAAGGGGTCTTTGCCCGAAAATTTCCAGAACATCTAGACTCCCTTTAAAAATTATCCAATTTTTTGCCATAATATCCTTAACTTCTTTGGACCCAAAACCATAAGGGACTACCATACTACTGGAAAAATCTTTGTTATTAGTAGTCTCAGGCTTTTGTGGCATTATACCTGCAGTTTTGTCACCTAACTATTTCTGTTTTAAATATATCCACCTCAGAACACATCCTAGCTCGGATCAAATGGCTCTTAAAAATATTCTTTTTCGTATCCTTAGGATGATTGCTATGAAAATCCAAATAGTGATTGGAAAAAGTTTCTTTTCTATAAATTCTACATGCAAAACAACCCCTCACCTTGTGCTTGTACAGGGTAATGTCAAGATAATTCATAGAAACACTATTCATGGTGGAAGTAAACTTAAAATATGTACAAATGTTTAAATAATCTACAAAATAATCAGCTGTCTCGGTGGTATCTTTCCACAAAATAAAAATATCATCCAAAAAACAATAATATGCTACCCAGTTCTTAGAATATGTGGAACAAAAAACATGCCTTTTCTCCCAGGCATAGAGAACTAAATTAGCGTAAATGGGTGCACAACTGGCACCCATAGCTACCCCGGAAATTTCTTTGAAATATTCAACCTTCAAGGTGAAAAAATTGTTAAGTAAAACATATTCCATAGCTGACCTAACAAAATGAATCAACTCTTCACTAAACCTTGTACGACTCCAAACCGCTTCATAAAATAAGTCTAAGCTTTCTTTATGGGGCATAGATGTGAATCAATCAACCTCATCAATGGTAGAAAAAGAACAAGCTTCACTGTACTAATTCATTTCTATCTTAGTGAGAAAATCCAAGGAATCAGTAAACAATGGACCAAATCAATACAATTTTTAAGAATCCTGTCGATAAACACCCCCAGAGAGTAAGTGGGGCTGTTGTGAGCTGAAATAATAACCCTGAAAGGTGGCTGTTCTATGTCTTTATGGACTTTTGGAATACAAAAAGCCACTGAATCAGGGGGTGCTCATTTCTCAGGAAAGCAAATAGATCTTCGGAAATAGCCCCCTGTAAAATGGAATCCTCCAAGTAAAACTGTATTTTCCTCTGAGCTAAAAAGACTTCATTCTTTGAGGCTTCATGATATCTGGTAGTATTATGGAATAATAAATGATTGTTAACATAATCCATCGCATCAGATATCACTATAGCTCCTCCCTTGTCTGGCTTCATAATTCTTAAAGTTTTGTTCTTCCTTATTTCCTGCAAAAAATCTATTTTTGTTACAAGCCAAAGCATGATGAAATTCTGATAAACATGCTTTTTTGTAAGCTGAAGTAACAGGATGCAAAAGGGGGTTAAAAAAGCTCTTCCTCTTCAAAGCCATATCATAGCCAACCATACCAGTTTTATTATTGTTGTTCTTTAAACATCAGTTGAAAATTTAACTTTCTCATGAACAACTTAAACTCAGTTATAACATCCACAACCTCCACTTTAAAATAGGGTACATATTTAAATCCCTTCTTAAATAGTGTCAAATGAGTTTCATCTAGTAACATGTTTGTATAATTGAAAATGTTAAAATCCTGAAAATAGTTAAGTTTATCTTCATAAGCTGTTAATACTTTATTATTTAAAATGTCTTTCTGTGATTGTAAAATATTTACCTCCTCCTTGTGCTCCCTTCGGAGTATGGCCTTGGGGTAAAAAATTCTGCTTTTTCTTATTTTCAATTCTTTCCGATCTTCTGAGGGGTGGATAATGGGTGTCATATTCCCTATCAGCTTCATTAACATTCCCTTGATAAGATTCAGGCAGGGGATAAACTCTATTTTTGCTATATTCATTTTCATTTTAAACAAAACTGACACTGTTGAACTTAACAGAGATGTTTGACCAGTTTGGTTTTCAGATTTTGTCTTTTATTATAAAAATTAATAACGCACATATTGAAAGTTTATTAGATGATTTGGAAAAAATTACTTTAGTATTGTTGGAAGATGTAATGTTTGAGTCAAATAAGCACAGATATAAGAATCATTTTAAGAAACTTGAGCTTAATGTTAAAAATAATTTGGACCGTAAATGGAAAAAAATTTGTTAGCGATGAAAGTGAATATAGCAAAAACAGAGTTTACCCCCTGCCTGAATGTTATCAAGGGAACCACAAAAGATAGGGAGCAGCGTGTATCCAATGAAGGAAATGACCAAGTTCAGTATAATGATTATACAACTGGGAATGATGTTAATGAAGCTGCTAGGGAATATGACACCCATTACCCACCCCTTATAAGATTGGAAAGAATTGAAAATAAAATAAGAAAAAGCAGAATTTTTTTACCCCAAGACCATACTCCTAAGGGAACACAACGCAGGGGAGAGGGAAAACTTGGAGAAAATGAATATTTCACAATCACAGAAAGATTATCAGAATTTCATCATGCTTTGGCTTGTAACAAAAACAGATTTTTCAATTTAACCAAGGATGAATTTAGTTTAATGCAGGAAATAAAGAAGAACGAAACCTTAAGAATCATGAAGCCAGACAAGGTAGGGGGTATAGTGAGATTTGATACGATGGATTATGTTAACAATAATTTATTATTATTCCATGATACTACGAGATATCATGAAGCCTCAAAGAATGAAGTCTTTTTAGCTCATAGGAAAATACAGTTTTTCTTGGAAAATTCCCTTTTATAGGGGGCTATTTCCGAAGATCTATTTGCTTTCCTAAGAAATGAGCACCCCCTGATTCCAGTGGCTTTTTGTATTCCAAAAGTCCATAAAGACATAGAACAGCCACCTTTTAGGGTTATTATTTCAGCTCACAACAGCCCCACTTACTCGCTGGGGGTGTTTATCGACAGGATTCTTAAAAATTGTATTGACTAGGTCCGTTATTTTCTAAAAGATTTTTGGGATTTTCTTACTAAGATAGATATGAACTGGTACAATGAAGATTGTTCTTTTTCTACCATAGTGTGGCTGATTTATTCACATCTATCCCCCATAAAGAAGTCTTACACTTATTTTATGAAGTGGTTCATAGCCTTACAAGGTTTAGTGAAGATTTGATTAATTTTGCTATGTCAGCTATGGAATATGTTTTACTTAACAATTTTTTTCACCTTCAAGGGTGAATATTTCAAAGAAATTTCCGGGGTAGCTATGGGTGCCAGTTGTGCACCCTTTTATGCTAATTTAGTTCTCTATGCCTGGGAGAAAAGGCATGTTTTTTTTTCCACAAATTCTAAGAACTGGGTAGCATATTAGCATTTTTGGAAGATATTTTTATTTTGTGGAAAGATACCACTGAGACAGCTGATTATTTTGTAGATTATTTAAACATTTATACATATTTTAACATTACTTCCACCACAAATAGTGTTTTTATTAATTATCTTGACATTACCCTGCACAAGGACGAGGCGAGGGGTTGTTTTGCATGTAGAATTCATAGAAAAAAAATATTTTCCAATCACTATTTGAATTGTCATAGCAATCATCCTAAGGATATGAAAAAGAATATTTTTAAGAACCAGTTGGTCCGAGCTGCTAGGATGTGTTCTGAGGTGGATATATTTAAAACAGAAATAGTTAATATTAGGGGTATGTTTTAAAATAGAGCCTACCCAGTTAATAAGTTGCAGAAAGTGGTTGATGAAGTTTTATCAGGCTGGGGAAAGAAGTATAAACCCCTCTTAGGTGACAAAACTGCAAGCATAATGCCAAAAAAGCCTGAGATAACTAATAACAAAGATGTTTCCAGTAGTATGGTTTTGGGTCCAAAGACGTTAGGGATATTATGGCAAAAAAATGGATAATTTTAAAGGGAGTCAAGATATTGTGGAAATTTTGGGCCAAAGACTCCTTTTCGTACATAAAACTGGAAGGAATTTCAAAAATCTTTTTGAACAAACGTACATTGAACCCTCTCTAGCTTTGAAAGGTACTAGAAGGTGTGGTTCATGTAAGCAATGTCCCTATGTTTTGGAAGCTGATTCTGTGGAAGCTAAAGGTATTTCTAGACGCATTAGATTAGGTAAAGGGGATTGTGCCATCCAAGGTTTGATTTATATAGCAATCTGTGATAAATGTGGTATGTATTATGCGGGGAAAACGAAATATTGTTTAGAAAAATAATATATGAACACTTACAGTTCCAAGGCAAATATGAACAATAAAAAAGCACAGAGAAAGTGAAAAACACCAACTGCAGAAACATAAAATCCAAAATTGTTTATACAATTTTGGATTTTATGCTTCTGCAGTTGGTGTTTTCCGCTTTCTCTGTGGTTCTTTTATTTTTATTTTTTATTCTGTTGTTCAGCAAATATGAACAATTCCTTCTATAAACACTCTTGTATGTCGAGGGTTTAATATATTTCAGTTTGGAATCCTGGAGATAGTGCCTATTAATGTTAGGGGTGGTTGGTGGGAATTAGACATTGAAGTAAAAGAATTCCAATGGATTGTTAAGTTAAACTCCATTTTCCCCCATGGTTAAATGCATATCTTTCTTTATTACCTATTTTGAAGAAAAGAGCCCGAAATTTATAAGCATTATATTTATTGAGTAATAAGAATATGTTTGAACTGCTTTTAACTATTTTTTAGGAAAGAGGTGTAAAAGTTTATTTTAACATTATTAAGCATCAAATAACAAAGAAAATTGATTTGTAGTACTTCCTGTATATAAGGGTTGTGTTTTAGTAGTTAACTGTTCTGATGAAGTCCCGTAAATAGCTAAAAAGGACAAAAGAACTTAACTGTTATTGTTTTAATAAACATTATTTTTATTTTCTGGCTCTGGAGCTTATTGTGTATTATAGACCCAGGGCATCATTATTATTTTGAAGAGCTAATATTAAGGATATCACATACTTGGACCTACAGCACATGGCCAATATAATCATAGGCAAATCTAGTTCAATCATCAACCCCCTTCCCAGATGACATAACTACAGCTACACCCCCCTCAAACCTTCTAAGATCAAGTGTTCTAGGAACAATTCAAGGCTAGGAACACTATTTCTATGGGGCCAGATACCATCTGACCACCAACAGAGATTATACAGCATCAGCATTCAGAACAGGCTTAATGCCAGACGAATGGAGAACAACAATCATCTCTTTGCCCAAAGGTGGGGTGTCAATGGACTCAGGTAATTATAGACCATTAATCCTGACCAGTTTCATCTCTAAGGCTACAGAAAGGATCATTATGGATTTGATAAACAAGGACATGCATAACCTACAAACTCAACCCAAGCCAGACTAGATTTGTTAAGGGCAGATCCTGTCTACTTAAACTGGTCACCTTCTTTGAGAAGGTCACTGAAGCAATGGATGAGGACAAATCAGTACACATCACATACCTAGACCTCACAAATGTGTTCAACACCATCATGTTCCCAGTTATCATACTAACTCTTCCAGCTAAATGTGAATCCCAATGTATCTCACTGGATAGCAAATTGGCTCACAAATATCACCCAGGAAATTAAGCAGCATGGGTCCATCACCTCCAAAAGCCCTGTCACTGGCAGTGTTCCAGGGTTCATTCCCTGGGTCACTCCTGAAGGTATGGTGTTCAGGTCCAGAGATGTAACCATTCTACTTTACTTGGCTCTCATCAGTCTGATCATTAAATACAATACCCCATTTGGGATGTACCTTTCCAAACATTTGTCACAACTAGAGTGATCACAATGCTTTCTCATTAAAAAAGCAAGGGCCTAAATCACAAAAACTATGCAGACCATCTTAAAGCCTTGTTCCTTTACTTGGCTTCCTACAGGGTACTAAGAAGTGACCTCTGCCTTCTTAGTGTTATTATATATTTGCAAGTACAATGGTAGCATGAATACCCACTGAAGGGATCTCAGTCTTATTTGCAACATAAATAGGACATGTTAAAGGAATAGTTATGAATCACAGAGAATACCCTAGCTATGGAATTATCTTCCATTCCACATAAAGTGAAGTACTTCTCATACGCTGTTCAAACATAATTTGAACCAGTAGATGGGAAACTGCAAATTCTCCTCAGATTACCACCCATGTCCCACATTGAAGGGGTAATAAGTATTTTCACAACATTTCCTTGTTCTGCCTGCCTCTGAGTTATTTTTACACAAAATCTAATGGCTAAAAACTTCCATGGGAATGTAAGGCTGGGCTTACTAAGATCCCATAGATCAATAGCCTACGTACCTATGAACTATGAACTTATCAACAAAAATGCATTCAGAATGAACAAAAATACATTCAGAAGGAGACTAATAAGATTTGGGATGAAACTCCCGACATCCTCTCACTATCATTTTTTATTAAGTATACAATATCCTTCTAATTCTGGCCTGGCAGACATTCTATATGCTGTTATTTCAATTATTGCTGAACCTCTTAACCTCCCCTCATGAGATAATATTAACCCTTTCCTTACTCTGCACTCTCTTTTTGACATAGACAGGAAACTTCTGCAAAATATCGCAGGTAAGTACATCAGCTCTAGTGATACCCTCCATACTTAAGATAGCCGTGTCTGTTTTAGCAAAAGCACTGATATTCATCCTGAAGCTTCCTTCAGAGCTGGTGCTATCATGTTTTCTCACCCTACCAGTGAGGAGATCGGGAAAGCTGGTACAGAAGCATAGTGCTGCTGGGGAGTGTGCCCTAATCCCCAAACCCACACCCCAGTGCAGCCTTGCAAGATCCACAATTGCAGCCTTTAGGAGGAGCATACATGCTTTCTTGTATGCACAAACATCTAACAAAGTGGTATACCATTTGCAGCATCGAGCCTACTAGGCTCTTAATGCTGCTATTATGGTGAGCATAGGCAGCCTCACTAACATCCTCACACACCCAGTCCCTCCAGTCAATCAGAATTCATCTGAGGTGCACTCAGGGCTTTATTTCTTTGCTTTATGGGGCATGGGGAATTCCCTACCCAAAGTTCTGACTCCCAGAGCACTTGCTGAACTTAGTCCCATGACAGATATGCCTATGCTGGCTAAAACAGTGTTTATTCTTATGCATAGGAATTTGTTAGGAAAATATGACCATCCTTTTAAATTTTCAGCACAGTTTTTGCCATGGCTACAGTACTGGTACAGCTTTACTTGTGTTCACAAACGCAGTGTACTGTTACCTGACCAAGGGGCTACTGACTAGAATTTTAGTCATTCACTCTACATGCACCTTCAGATTGGGGTGAACATAACTTGTTGCTTCTTGAGCCTGAGAAAGTGGGCTTTAGTGGACGATATCTCAGATTGTTCAGGAACTCTCAGGGAAACTGAACTGCTCAAGTAAACTTCAGCAACACTTATTCTGGCTCAGGAACCATACTGTCTGGAATATGCCAAGGTTTAGTTTGAGGGACCTTTTCTTTTCTCTATATATTAATGATCTAACTTCAGATCTACCCTACCCCTGTGTAGCTTTCTACGCTGCTAACCTCTTTCTTCTCAGATAAGAAGCCTCTGTCATAGCCATCAAAAAATCCAAACAATTCTACATGTTACAGACTACTATGATTTCAAAAGGTACTTTAATTGAAGCTCTTTTAATACTGTAGCTTTCCAAGTCAGTTGCATCAGTATTAAAATGTACCCTTGATTTGGGGCCTTTGGCCATGATTATTTTTGGCTTTGTCCCTCACTGTGGACATAACAGTTTGGGAGCTATGTTTCCAAAACATGAGATTGTCTTTGTCTCTCATAAATACTGAGTCAACTGCAGTGTTCTCAGGCTGCAATGTTCCCATGGTGCAATGGTGTGAAGCTGCAAAACACTCATAGGTTCATACGTTCACAGGTTCTTCCTATGATTATAGCCAAAAAAGACCATTAAGAATATCAGTCTCAACATACATTGCTGATGGGAAATTAGCAGTGTCCCTCCCCCCATTAAGTAGACGTACTCCACATATTCCTGGTGGAAATTTACAATCACCCATCCAGTCATACAGACTGACTTCAAAGGTTGATAATACACTGCTCTGCTTGACAGATGAGAGCAGCCTATTCCAGAAATGGGGTTAGGTTGTGGTTGGATTAGGTATCTGTGATGCCATTTGGTCTTGATGTGATGGTGTAAGTTTAGGTCTCTAGAATGACTGTTTGCTTTTCCATTTGTTCTGTTTATGTTAAAGAGTCTAAACAGTGATGGATCACTCATAACATAGAAAGCTAAACAGAGATTAATCCTCAGGAGTCTGTATGGCATTGAGTAGAGCAACAAAGCTTTTAGTCTGAGAGTACGAAAATCTGAGGTCTTCTTGGTGAGGAAATGTTGAAGTCTGTCAAGCTGGTTTAGGTGATTGGTGAGGTGCATGCTGAAGGGTTCTTTATATTCAATGATGGGACTAATAACAGGCAAATAAAACTGGACTCTAACTCCTTTGGACTTTGTAGAGATGGCTTAAAGAATAAGCTGAGCAAGCCAAAAGGATTTTCTAACCACCAACATGACACAGAGGTCAAAGGAGAATCTGTTATCTACAGAGCTACACACTGATTATTTGTTATCAAATGTGGGTCACCAGACCTCCCTATAACATGTTTACAGTCTTAAGTCATCTCTGTGCCCTGCTAGATATTTTTCCAGTTATAGTCTATTTTAAGGACTGTTGTTTGCTAGTTACTTCTTCCAACACAAACTCCTTCTGTAATCACTCATATTACTCTCTGTCTCCATCCTTTACAGCTATTATTGTTAGTTTTACTAGATAGCTGCTTACTCCCCTTAATACTTATCGATGTTTTCCCCTCTTCATTATTATTATTTTTTCTTACAGCCTCTGCTCCAAAACCATCATGAGCATTACCCCACACACACAACAGAATTCGATGCCTGAATATCCACCCCTCACAGCAGGATCACGGCACATGTAAAGGAGAAATACCAAAAAAGAAAAAAAAGAAAAATAGCAGTTTCACAGAGTGCCTGCAGTGTATGTTGCTTTTGTATTTCCTTACAAATTGCTTAGTGGGGTATCGACGTGCTCACTAACAAGGACATTACAGCCTTCGGCCCCCCTTACCTCCAGACAGTCTGTAATTGACTTTCCAATTGGCAGTATTGCCACTAACTTTAATGTCTAAGTTGCTCTTAAAGCACTAACGAAAATAAATGTCACACTGCTAATTACTGCTTTAAACTGGACTATTGCCTTCTGGGTGGCTGATTGGTTCTTTTAAACTACCTGGTCCGCATCATGGTTCTACCTGCTCCATTCAGCCTTGCACCATTTGGTCTCATTCTGCTTCCCATACCCCACCTCCAGTCCCACACACCCCTGAATGCATTACATTTATAGTTAACTAAGCTCATCCACTAAAATCACCTCCTCTTCCTCGCTCCCCTAGCCAATCACTCACTATCCTTTTCCCTCCCTACTTTAACTCAATAATTGAACCACTCCTCTAGCAAACTACCTTTCAACTGCTCTCCTCCTACACTCTTCCTCTAATTTCTCTGTCATTTCATTGCTCTCCTTAACTATCCTACCTTCTCAAATTCTTATAACTTCTCTACAGTCTCACTCTGTCCACCACCATCAACTTTACTTCCTTTCTGCTCTATCACTCTGCCAGTCTCTTTACACTCTAACTTACTTGCACTATTTCCTTTTCTCCCTTTCTCCCCCACCCAAATAACTTACCTCCACATTATACCTTAAACTCTTAGCGCACCTCTTTTCATAAACGCTCACCTCCTCCACACCAGCACTCACACTTCTCCTACTTTACTCTCAACTAAACCTCCACCTCACTAAGCTCTCCTCATCTCCATCATGTTCCTCACCCACTTCTCAACTCCTCCTCTTCTGCTACCCCTCTCCTACCTCTCCTCTTACCACATCCCAATTACTCCCTTATACTCATCATCTAGCTCCACTCCTTATACTCTAAACTTACAAACCAAGTACTCCTTAACCATATCTCCATCACTATTTCTTAGCAACAACTCACTCCTCCCAAAATCAAAACATTCCCTCACCCCCTAATCCACCCCAAAACTAAATTTAAATATCACTACCATCTCCTTACTTCTCCATCTGTAAACTACTCCCTACAAATCCACACTCCTTTCAGGAGACCTCCACCCCACCTAGGCCCATTTAGCAACAGCACCTCTATTTGGGTCTATATTATGTAATCGAAAAGTGAATTCACCAAACTGCATCTACATAGGAAATGCAGTACAGCAAATTCATTCTTGTGGGGGGCTGTGCTCCCCACACCCCCTGCTAATTATATATATCAATGCTGAGATTGCACTACAGTGAGGAAATGGCAAATTTTCCAATCTTCACTGTACTGCAATTTCACCATTAACAGTTCACTGAACTGCATTTCTGATGTAGATGCAGTTCGGTGAACTCACTTTTCAATAACATAATATAGACCCCTTCTACTTGCGCACCCAACTTAACCTACCTCCCACTACCCTAACTCCCCCTGTAAGCATCTATCATTCCTCTCTCTTAACATTCACAGCATTCTAAACAAAATCATAAATTCCATGCACTGATGGACAAATGCTCTCCTGACATAATAGCTCACAGAAACTTGGCTTAAACCACACATCTTAAACAAAGAAATCTTTCCCTCTGGCTACAACATTTTTCACTTTGACAGACCTAGATGGAAAGGTGGAAGAGTTGTCTTAATATACGGTGAACACCTCAACCTGTATCCTATAGCTTACCCACCCCCTCAATTTCTCCTTGCAGAACTCTTAACTGTGAACTGCATACTTAATGATTGCAAATTAGCTGCAATATATATTCCCCCTGGTGCAATATCCCAGTAGTAGAACACATTCTCTCCTGGTTTTCACATAATATACCCAATGAAACCACAATCATAGGGGATGTCAACATTAATTGGCTATCCCTTAACTCCAACTACCCTAGCTCTAGTATCAACCTGCATGGCTTCTCACAACTTACCACCACCCCAACCCACTTTAACAAGCTGACCAACTCATGCTCCATCACAGACTGGATTCTGGTATCAAATCTTGTCCCATACAACCATCCAAAGTCTCTACCTGATTCCATTAGTGACCACTCTCCCATGTGTATCCAAATATTCACTTCACACCTTTCAAGGCCTCATAGATTCAAAGATTGCCATAGCCTCTCCAACTTCCATCCTAACATACTTAACAGTATACTCTCCTCTATAAACTGGTCATTCCTATCATACCTATCACTAGAGGATGCAGTACTAAAATTCACCAACATTTTCCTAAGCATACTCAATGCTTTCACTCCCCTCAGGGAAATAAGAGTTAAATCTCTCAGCTCACCCTGGTTATCCCAACCCACTTGTGCTCTTATGTAAAAAAGAGACAATGCCTGGAAACTCTGGACTAAGACCAAATCCTCCACCCAGCTACTTCTTCTTCTTCTTTCGGCTGCTCCCATTACGGGTCACCACAGCAGATCAACTGTTTCCATTTCTTCCTGTCCTCTGCATCTTGCTCTGTCACACCAACCACCTGCATGTCCTCTCTCACCACATCCATAAACCTTATTTTAGGCCTTCCTCTTTTCCTGTTACCTGGCGGCTTCATCCTTAGCATCTTTTTCCCAATAGACTCTGCATCTCTCCTCAGCACATGTCCAAACCAATGTAATCTTGCCTCTCTGGCTTTGTCTCCAAACCTTCCAACCTGGGCTGACCCTCTAATATACTTATTCCTAATCCTGTCCATCCTCGTCGCACCCAGTGCAAATCTAAACATCTTCATCTCTGCCACGTCAAGCTCAGACTCCTGCCTTTTTGTCACTGCCACTGTCTCCAACCCATATAACATAGCTGGTCTCACTACCCTCTTGTAGACCTTCCCTTTCACTCTTACTGGTACTCGTCTGTCACAAATCACTCCTGACACTCTTCTCCACCCACTCCATCCTGCCTGTACTCTCTTCTTCACCTCTCTTCCGCACTCACCATTACTCTGAACTGTTGATCCCAAGTATTAAACTCATCCACCTTCACCACCTCTACTCCCTGCATCCTCACCATTCCTCTATCCTCCCTCTCATTCACACACATATATTCTGTCTTAGTCCTGCTGACCTTCATTCCTCTTCTCTCTAGAGCATATCTCCATCTCTCCAGGGTCTCCTCCACCTGTTCCCTACTCTCACTACAGATCACAATGTCATCTGCAAACATCATAGTCAATGGGGACTCCTGTCTGATCTCATCTATCAACCTGTCCATCACCATTGCAAATAAGAAAAGGCTCAGAGCTGATCCTTGATGTAATCCCACCTCCACCTTAAATGCATCCATCACTCCCACCACAGACCTCACCGCTGTCACACTACCCTCGTATATATTCTGTACCACTCTTACATACTTCTCTGACACTCCCGACTTCCTCATACAATACCACAACTCCTCTCTAGGCACCCTGTCATATGCTTTCTCTAAATCCACAAAGACACAATGCAACCCCTTCTGACCTTCTCTGTATTTCCCCAACAACACTCTCAGAGCAAATATTGCATCTGTAGTGCTCTTTCTTGGCATGAAACCATACTGCTGATCACTAATCATCACATCCCTTCTTAACCTTGCTTCCACTACTCTTTCCCATAACTTCATGCTGTGACTGATCAATTTAATCCCACTGTAGTTACTACAGCTCTGCACATCACCCTTATTCTTAAAAATCGGTACCAAAACACTTTTTCTCCATTCCTCAGGCATCCTCTCACTTTCCAAGATTTCATTAAACAATCTAGTTAAAAATTCCACTGCCATTTCTCCTAAACACCTCCATGCTTCCACAGGTATGTCATCTGGGCCAACAGCCTTTCTGTTCTTCATCCTCTTCATAGCTATTCTTACTTCCTCCTTGCTAATCCACTGCACTTTATGATTCACTATCCGCACATCATCCAGCCTTCTTTTCCTCTCATTCTCTTCATTTATCAGCCCCTCAAAGTACTCTTTCCATCTGCTCAACACACGCTCCTCACTTGTGAGTACGTTTCCCTCGTTATCCTTTATCACCCTCACCTGCTGCACCTCTTTACTAGCTCTGTCCCTCTGTCTAGCCAATCAATACAGATCCTTTTCTCCCTCCTTAGTGTGCAACCTTTTATACAACTCTTCATACGCCTTATTCTTAGCCTTTGCCACCTCTCTCTTTGCCATGCACCTCATCTCCTTATACTCTTGTCTACTTTCTTCATCTCTCTGACAATCCCACTTCTTCTTCGCCATCCTCTTTCTCTGTATACTTTCCTGTACTTCTTCATTCCACCACCAGGTCTCCTTGTCCTCCTTCCTCTTTCCAGATGTCACACCAAGCACCTTTCTAGCCATCTGTAGTTACCCGGCTATTCGGTAACTCTTCACTGCCACCCAGTGCCTGTCTTAACTCTTCCCTGAACATCACCTCACAATTACCCTTTTTCAATTTCCACCATTTGATCCTTGGTGCAGCCTTCACACTCATCCTCCTCTTCTTGATCAACAATGGCATCCTAAAAACCACCATCCTATGCTGCCTAACTACACTTTTCCCTGCCACCACTTTACAGTCTCCAATCTCCTTCAGACTGGCCCTTCTACATAAGATATAATCCACCTGTTTGCATCTTCCTCCACTCTTGTATGTCACCCTATGCTCCTCCCTCTTGTTAAAATACGTATTCATCACAGCCATGTCAATCCTTTTCACAAAATCCACTACCATCTGACCTTCTGCATTCCTTTGCTTAACACCACTCCTACCCATCACTTCCTCATCCCCTCTGTTCCCTTCACCAACATGCCCATTGAAATCTGCTCCAATCACCAGTCTCTCACCCTTGGGTACAGTCATCACCACTTCATCCAACTCACACCAAAATTTTTCTTTCTCATCCATCGCACACCCAACTTGTGGAGCATATGCACTAACAACATTCATCATTACACCATCAATTTCCAGCTTCATAAACATCACTCTATCTGACACTCTTTTCACCCCCAAAACACTCTTAGCATACTGTTCCTTCAGGATAATGCCTATGCCATTTCTCCTCCCATCCACACCATGATAAAACACTTTGAACCCACCTCCGATACACCTAGCCTTGCTCCCCTTCCATCTGGTTTGTTGCACACACAATATACCGACCTTCCTTCGGTCCATCATATCAGCTAGCTCTCTCCCTATACCAGTCATACTGCCAACATTCAAAGTTCCGACCTTCACTATCACAGTCCTAGTCTTTACCTGCCTTCGGGCATGCCTTCCCCCTCTCCTCCTCCTTTGGCCAACAGTAGCCCAATTTCCGCCAGCCAACAATACTGGTGGCGGTTGTTGTTAACCTGGGCCTCGACCGATCCAGTATGTATATCTGTACTGTTGTCTGCATGTATGATTTGGCAAAATTTTATGCCGGATGCCCTTCCTGATGCAACCCTCCCCATTTATCCGGGCTTGGGACCGGCACAAAGAAATACACTGGCTTGTGCATTCCCAGTGGCTGGGTTCCCACCCACCTACAAACTTACAAAAAACTCTGCAACCTTACCAAATAAACAAGTCAACTATGGCAAGGAAAACTTTTACCTCAAACCTCAAACAGCCCAACATAATAACCGCAAAATATTCTGGAACTCCATCAACCAAATCTTGCACCCTGGTAAACCCACAGCACCTATCCCCTGTCCAAATAACATCCCCTTGAAATTGCCACCATATTCAACTACTACTTCATTGACACTATCTGTAAGCTAATTCAGACCCCTACTTCCTCCATTCATGCTGACCCTCCTACTCCTTCATACAACTCCTTCTCTCTAAAACCTGTTCCCACCAGCCGCATAAAAAACCTTCTACTTAAACTCAATCCATTCTTGCCATCGCTAGACAACCTACCTCCAGTATTTTTCAAGGTAGCTGCTAACTCCATAGCATTAGTGAATCCACTGTACCCTTAATGTGGAAACATGTTTTTACCATACCCATCCATAAAGGGGGTAACTCCACTGAACTCTCTAACTTCTGGCCCATAGCTATACTGTCCCCCCTCTGCAAAATACTCAAAAAATGTGTACACAAGCAACTTATGGACTATTTACTCCAAGAAAATGTACTCACAACCACACAACATGGATTTCCTCCCAACTACACCATACTACTGGCTTCATTTCTTTCACTCACTTAATCTTCCTAGCCAGGGACAACAACAAACTTACTTCTTGTCTCTTTTAGACTTCTCCGAAGCATTCAATACTGCCTCACACCCTATGCTACTTTCCAAACTCTCCAACCTCAACCTTTCCAGTACAATCATTTCCTGGTTTTATAGCTACATCTAACAGATAGCAATCAGTTAAATGGCTCTCCTCACTGTCTTGCTTGATCCCCATCAAAATGGGAGTTCCTCAGGTTTGGTCCCTTACTATTTAATATCTTCACAAATTACTTACATACATTCTGTCCATACTCCTCTCTCATATAATACGCTGAGGACTTCACAGTCATCTCTACCTCTGACTCCCTCTCTGACCTACACACCCTCACCCAAAACTCCTTTAACTCTATTGAAAAATGGCTCTCTAATAACCAACTGATACTAAACTCTAAGAAGACCAAGCTTCTTTTATTCCTCCGAAATCTCTCACACGTCTTAAACCTACCTTCTCCATTACTTCACTCAACAACGCTGTCATAAATGCAGAAACTCATACCAAACTACTTGGAGTCACCATAGACGACCAACTCAGATTTGACCTTCATGTGTGTCATTGCATAAAGAAAACACATCAAAAGCTTGGCTTATTTTACAGAAATAACAAATTCTTCACAAAATACTGAAGACTCTCTCTTGCTCATGCCTTACTTCTCCCCAGTCTCACAAATATTAACTTACCGACAGGCCTCTCTTCTAAAAAAACTTGAAGCCACCTATAACAAAGTAGCAAGATTTGCAGCTAACCACACCTCAAACACATCACTGCCAGTCCCTCAAACTATTAAACTGGCTAGAGTTCCCCCACCAGCTCCTACTCTCCCAACTCCCTATCATTCATTCTATCCTCAACAAGCTCTCAGCCTGTCCATCTATCACCTCACTCATCTCTCCTTATCCTACTTCTAGAACCCTTAGAAGCTCTGACTAACAACCTTTGGAAGTCTACAAGCCCAAAAATCCCATAGGCCAAAATCTCTATAGCTACTCTCTTGCCCTAAAAAAGGAAATAAACTACCCTTGCACATCAGAAAAAATACCCCATGCTCATGAGTTTAATAAAGCTCTAAAAGAACATCTGCTTAATGCCAGTACTTGTCACTGTAAAAAGCTCAGTCTAAACCTACCTCCCTAAATTACATCACTCACTCCTATCTTATTCTGTCCCCGCTGCTACTACTTATCACAACCACACTATTACAGTCTCCCTTACATTCCCCCTATCGCTATCCAGCTCTGTTCATAACAACTCCCTCTACCTCTTCAACCTACCTGTCTACTGCTGTATTCTGTACAACCTGACCTTGAGAAATGTATACACTAACATGTTTACCTTACCTTATTTTACTTTTGAACGCAATTGCTATTATGTTCTAGATTGTGTGCATGGAACTTAAATGTTTTTACTTTCTTAACTCAAATGTTTTACTTTCTTAGATTGTGTATTTATTTCTGTTGTGTAACCTTCTTGAGTGCCAAATTCTACTCACTCTGTATTGTTCTCATTTATGATGTGTATATAATATTGTAAGTTCTTCTGTGGAGCTTTTCTCCCTGGGACTCTGCTGAAAAAGGGCTCTGACTCAGTCGGACCTTCCTGGTCAATAAATGTCAAATAAATAAATAAATAACAATATGCACCAAAGTCTCTAATGACTTTGTCAAATTTAAGTGGAATGTAATGTACATGGCAAGCAGCAGTGATGTTAGATTTACCAATGGAAACTATGCTGCATTAATTGGTGTTAAAGGTAAGCCAATGATAAATATACCAAACACTTGTTTAGTCCAGATCCTGCTGGACAATTGGAGTATCAGAATGGGATTTGATAACCACCCCCAGCTTGCAATCATCTGCAAACTTGGTTATTCAAAGTTCCTTGGTATCAGCTTTTATGACACACACACACATATATATATATATATATATAAATATATATATATATATATATATATATATATATATATATATATATATATATATATATATATATATGAATTAGCAACTATTCCACAGAGTTACCATGCCACACGAGCAGTAGCCAAGATACAATAAACCTGAGTTTTTATATTATACCAGCACTGTTTTTTTGCTTGAATTGACACCTGCTGCTGCTTTTCGCTGCTGCTCTTAATGGACTGGTTTTTGCTGTTGTTCTTGGCTACTGCTTGTGTGGCATGGTAACTCTGTGGAATAGTTGCTAATTCAGTTATTTTTGTATTTATTACCACGGAGTTTTTACCCCCTGGTGTGCTGGTTACTTTGTTACTTTTTATATATATATATATATATATATATATATATATAGGATACTAGTAGTATAATTTTTTTTCTGTTCTGTTCTGTTCTGTCTGGAGCCATTACTCCCAACCTTAACCGTATGGTTTCTTCCAGTCAGCCTATTAACAATCCAGCAAATTATGTATAGGATAATGGTGAGCTGGGAGAGTTTGTCAATAATAGTATCAAAGGCTTTGGCAAGATCTAGAAAATTGATGTAGATTGTTTGCCCCTTATCCATGGCCTCATGACCTTTTTAAAGAACTCGACTAGGTTGAGCAGCCATGATCTGCTCAGCACTAAGCCGAACTGATGTGATTCTTGGATATAAAGTCATCTATAGCCTTGTGTATTTGTTCAGATATAATATGATCCAAATCCTTGCAAATAATACTAGTGAGACTAACAGGGCCTGTAACTCCTGTGGTCAGTAGCGGTACCACTTTTATGTAAGGGCGCAACAAATGCCATTCTCCACTCCTCCAGGACATTACCAGTGAAGAGACTTAGGTTAAAGAGTGGATGGAGAGGATTTGCTAAGTAGGACTTTATACTTCTCAGCATTCATTTAGGGCTATTGTCAGGACCCAAGGACATAGTGTTTTTAAAGGATTTCGTCCAATTGATCTCACGAGGGCAAGTGTGAAGGGGAATGGAAGGGAGAAAGGGGTGAGTGGAGTGATGCTGGAAGAGAGTTTGACCACAGGAATATTAGGAATGTCCTTGGGGTCAGAGAAGACAGTACCATTTGAGATAAGTCCAGTATAGAATTCTATGTTATTTCTAATCTTATAATATAGCTGAAGAAGCCCTTATAGTTAGGGTTGCCACCTTTTCAAATGCCCACAGTGGGACATCTTTTGTAGAAACATGTGAGTTTGCAGGACAGACATACCTAGAGGGAGTGCAAAGGACAGAACTTCACTGTTTTTCTCCAAATAAAAGCTTACTCCTGTAGCATATGAGTTGCTTATGCTATTTCATATAATATTTAGGTGTTTCCGATACAAAATAACGGGTCTATATTAGAACACCAAACATTTAAAATGTCGAGTGTTCTAATATCGACCCATTTTCAGCTGAAAATATTGAAGAAGCAGAAAACTGAATTCTTTCCTAGGGAAAGAATTAGGTTGTCCATTTCTGTTGCTTCGGTATTTTCAGCGCTCTGTTGGAAAGTTACAGGTCGGGTTCAGGTAAGTGTGCGATTGAGTGCAGGTTAGGTATGTGTGCGATTGTGTGGACATGAGGGTTAGGGCGGGTTAGGTGAGTTAGGGTTAGGGTGCGGGTGAGGTGAGTGTGCGATAGTGATGGACCTTAGGGTTAAGGTTTGGGTTAAGGTAGGTGGATAGTTAGTGGTGTGTGTATAGTTTAGTGTAGGGTTAGGTGTAAGATTTTAGGTGTATGTGTGTGGATTGCTGTTCGTTTGGTGTGCTTGTGTTGTGTGTATGTGTTTTGGAACATTAATTTTTTTCCCTAGGAAAAAAAGTTGCTGTTCTGAACGTTCGATGTTTGGTATTTTCGATTGGTAGGGTTCGATATTAGAACACTCGACATTTTGAGTGTTCGGTGTTCTAATATAGACACAAAATAACTGTTGTATGCAACTATTAAAGAAAACTTAGTAAATATTTTCTGTCTTAAAATCTCAGGACATTTGCCATTTTTTAGATTTTTTTCACTGGACAAAACTGCCCAAAGTGGGACTGTCCCTCGCAAAGAGGGACAGGTGGTAGCCCTACTTATAGTTATTTTTCAAATTAGTTGCAATCATAAGTTCATAGTCAGTCTTACATTTCCTTATGGTAAGTTGTACTCAAACCAAACTGGGAAGATTTTGTCCACCTTGGAAGCACATGGTAATATCATTGGATACTCTTGTGATTTTGTCAATGCAAACACCCAGGAGCAGCTAATTTGGACACCTGCTAGGGGTGAAAATGTCCTGCAATGTCCTCACTGTTCAGATCACAAAGCTGTCACTTTTGAAATAAATATAAAGGCTGAACTCCCAGCAAACTCCAGGACCTTTAAAAAAACTTATCCAAAGGTTAACTTCCTCCTATTAAGTAAAGTCATGGCTAAATGTAAAGCCGCCCAAGCTTGGAGAACACGGTGGCCTATGTGTAAGTGTTTATGGAAACCTTGTACAAGTATGTAAATAACTACATAGAAACAGCTGTATCATACCTAAATAAACTTAGGACAAACTCCCAAAACAAGCCCCCACAATGAACCCTCAATATATCTAGGCTGTACTACAAAAAAAGGAAGATCCTATCCAAAAATAGGAAGGGATATACGTAAAAGACAACAAACTCCCTCATCTGTCTCAATAATCAAGTCCATCAAAGCCAACTTTGAGGCAAAAATAGTCTCCCAGAATAAGTATAACCATAAGGCATTTTTCAGTTATGTACACAACCTTAAAGGGAACTCCTAACAGTGTGCTGAGCTTAGAAAATAGCACTTCCTGTGCTAAACCAAGAGATATAGCAAATTTGCTGGCTGATAAATTTAGCTCCAATTTCACACCCTATCACCCCCTGTTCCCACCAGGAAATACCCTCTATCATTTTCTCAGCAACTATCACTAAAGAACAGGTCTTCACTGCACTCTCCAGAGCTAAAAACACTGCATCAATGAGTCCTGATAATATCCCAGGATGCCTCCTAAATAGCTTGAAACATGACCTGTCAGGGCCAGTAGAATCTCTATTCAAACAGAGCCTCCAGCCGGGCTTCATCCCAAGGGAATGCAGAACTGCAACTATCATACCTCTACACAAAGGAGGACCATCAACAGACCCATACATAGTCTTTTATGCAAGGTCATGGAAAGAATTATTGTGGTCTTGATAAACAAAGATATAGGAAATCTCCAAACACTGGGCCCATCCCATCCAGTTGGTTTCATCAAGGGCAGATCATGCCTACTAAACTTGGTGGACTTCTTCGAGAAGGTCACTAGAGCCAAGGACAAGATCAAAATGGTACATACTACCTACCCTGACTTGGTACAGGCATTTGACATAATACCTCACTTAGGTGCTACAGACAAACTCACAAATTTAGGCAGAAATCCCTATGTCATCCAATAGACAGCCAAATGGCTTACAGATAGGACACATGAAGCTAAGGTGGGGGAATCCACCATCACTAAGAGACCTGTCACTAATGCTGGGCCACAGAGCTCAGTACTGGGACCTCTCCTGTTTGAAATTAATTTGTTGATGACTGCAAGGTGGGTGCAATCACTGAATCTCCCAAAGATGTAGATATCTTCCAGGAAAGTCTGACACAGACAAATAACTGGTGCCATTCTATGGCCTAAAACTCAATGCAAAAAAATGCATAATCATACATTTTAGGAAGATGATGACCCGTGCAAATTACAACATTGATAACACTCTCCTAAGAGTAGACCCAGTGATAAGAGACTTGGGAACTCAGGCTGACAGTAACCTGAACATTGATCACCATGTGTCCATGGTGGTGAGAAAATACCTCTACATGGCACAACTTATAAGTAAGAGTATGGCATCCAGGTCTAAGGAGATCATAGTCACACTATGCTCAGCCCTCATTAGACCAATAATCAGATATAATGCACCCTTATGCATGTACCTGACTAGGCATTTTCCACAGCTAGAGTGGCCATAGAGGTCTAAAGGAATACAGGGTGTAAATAATATACCCTATGCGGACCGCCTTAAAGACATGCCCCTGCACTCTATCTCCTACAGACAACTGAGAGGTGATCTATGCCTAATCTACAAGGCAATCTCTGATCCAGCCCTGATGGATCTGCTGCATACAAATTTGCAAAGCAAACAGCACTAGAACTACCCAATCTAAAGATATAAGCCTCATCTGTAATATAACCAAAGTATGTTAGAGGGACAGGTATGTGACAGACTCCTGATTTATGTGAAACAGAGCTCTTCCCTAAATCCTTTTCAAACATAGTTTGGACCAAAGGATGGGAAATCACATCTGACATCTTTTTCATACAGGCAGAATCACCAGGATGTGATATGCTGGTGATTCTGGGAAAAACAGGGAAAGTAATGCAAATTAAACCTGGTGCCCAGACACGAATGGTATCAATATAATACACATAAAACTGAGATACTGATACATACATATGAAGAAGTGCAGGAACCTACAAGCCTGCAGCCTATGACAAATGGAAAAAAGACAAACAAACTTGGCAGAATAAGTTATACCACTAGCATTAAGCCACTGCTTAGTTTCTACAAGATGAGTATGAGTTTCACCTACTGGATCCTATTGAACCTATAGCCTGCCATGGGGAATCAGATAAATAAAGACAAAGAACTAAGTTCTTTCAGCAAACTGTACAAACTAGTTCTTTTTTCCATTTGTTGCATATTCTGACAGGGACAGAAAACCAAAAGAAATGAAATTAACGTTAAAAATAGAAATGGAAACTGATTGTACTACAAGCTGAGCACCTGCACAACTTCAAATTTGTATACACATATTTTCAATATCTTTTTTTTTTTTTCACAATGGGAAATGAGAGATGTTCTGGAATAGCCATATTCTGTAGAAATACATTAAAGATATTAGATGTAACTTTAGCAAAAATGGAAAGATTAACCGTTGTAAAATAGAAATAAATATGTATGCTTATACTCATTGTAATGAAAGGGAAAGCTTATTTCACCAGATTTTTAGACTATGTAGTGAGAAATATAATTATTATAATACAGGAGACTTTAATTGTGATTTAAGAGGCAAGCAATAAAAGAAAGGAAATGATAAAAGAAAAAAAAATGTTAGAAGTTATAAGATCTGGTCAGTTAAAACTTTGGGACAAAAATTTCATGGGCTTACAAAAAGAGTATGTAGAGAGCAGCCATGGTGGTGCAGCGGTAGCATTGTTGCCTCACAGCAAGAGGTTCTCCCGTTCGATTCTTGGCTGGAGTGCAGGGAGTGCCTTCTGTGTGGAGTCTGCATGTCCTCCCCGTAGTTGGATGGGCGTTCGAAAGACATGCATAAATGGGCGTGCCTTCGTGGAAGGTTTAACGTTGAGCTGGCACCTCGACGTTCGTAAAAATCTACTGCCAATCATTAGCGGACCAGAGCTCTGCTGTGGCGACCCCTAACCGGGAAAAGACAACAGCAACAAAAAGAGTATGTAGAGAACTGAAACAGATTATTTTATAGTATCAGAAGGTTTAGTTATAGGAGAAGGGGAGGTAATTGAAACTGGATTTTCTGATTATCTTGCAATATGGCTAGAGATAAAGGCAAACAAGGAATATATAAAAATAGGCAATAGGAGTAAAAAAGATAAACGAAAAAGCATGAAATGAAGAAGGAAAGAGATTAGTAATACAGTTATGGAAAAATCATATTACTGTGAGAACATTATATAAATAAATGGTCTGAGTGGTGGATGATATTTAAGGAAAAATATAAAAAATGTTTATACAGTAGCAATATGATGTGAGAAAAGTAGAGAAAGAAGAATATAAAATAACATATAATGATGCATTGGAAGATTTAGAACATAGTGACAGAAAGTACTTTGATAATGAACATAATATATATGAAAGAATGTGTTTGGAGATCTGTTGCTTTGGGATGTAGATTGTTTAGTGTGTTGATTGTTTGACTGGAAGCTGTTTTGGTGTAAGTGCAGGTATCTGATGATATAGTGGGTCTGATGAAGCATCTGTGTATGATGTGAGGGCGCTAACAGTTTAAAAAATGTATTTGGTGTTTTGTCTACTGCGGTGGTGGTGCTGCGGTAGCATTATCGCCTCACAGTAAGATGTTGTCCTGTTCGATTCTCAGCTAGAGCATTTTCTGTGTGGAGACATGCGTGAATGGGCGTACCTTCGTTGAAGGTTGTGCGTCAGGGCTGGCAACTCGGCATGTAAAAATCTACTGCCAATCATTAGCGGACCGGAGTTCCGCTGTGGTGACCCCTAACCAGGAAAACCCGAAAGACACAACAACATTTGGTGTTTTGTCTGCCGTGTTTCTCCGCTGCATTTATAATGTGGGTTTTTGTGAATGTGTAGCAGATCGATCAGGGCTGAATTGGACAATGCCTTGTAGGTTAGGTATAGATCAGTCCTCAGTCTGTAAGAGACTAAGTACAGGGACAGGGTTTTGAGGCAGTCCATCATAAGACATATTTACACCCTGTATTCTTTTAGTGAGGAACCTCTGTGTCTGCTGTGGTTGTTGCAAATGCCTGGTCAGGTACATGCTGAAGGATGCATTGTACTCTGCTTGGCCCTTATTAGAACAGTAATATAGTGGGACTATGAACTCTTTAGATCTGGATGCCATGCCCTTACTTATAAGTTGCACCACATTGAAAAATTTTCTCACTAACATGGATACATGGTGATGAAAGTTCAGGTTACTGTCAACCTGAGTTCCCAAGTGCCTTACCACTGAGTCTACTCTTGGAGTGTTACCAGTGTTGTAATTTGTAGGGATAGTAGTCTTGCTAAAATGTATAATTATACACTTTATTTGCATTGGTTTTAGGCCATGGTTCTGGCTGCAGTTATTTCTGTGTGCCACACCTTCCTGGAGGATATTTAACTTTGGAGATTCGGTGATTGCATCCAGCTTGCAGTCAGCAAATTTGGTTAGCTGAAGTCCTCTGCATTTGTCAGAGAAGTAGATTCCAAACACGAGAGATCCCAGTACCTTGCCCCGTGAGACACCAGTAACAACAGACCTCTTGGTAGGGGTGGATTCCCCCACCCTAACTTCCTGTCCTGTCTGTGAGCCATTTGGCTATACTTTGCGTAACAAGGGGATTTATGCCTAAACTTGAGTTTGTCTAATGCCAGAGTGCGATATTGCCAAATGCCTTTGCCATGTCATGGTAGGCAGTATGTACTGTTCTGCTCTCGTCCATGACTCTAGTGATGTGTTCTAAGAAGACTATAAAGTCTAGTAGGCATGACCTCCCCTTGACTTATCAGAACTGGAATGAGTCCAGTGTTTGAAGATTTCCTATGCCTTTGTTTGTTTTTTAGGGGCACAATAATTCTTTCCATGGCCTTGCAAATAAGACTAGTCAAACTTATGGGACTATATTTCCTTGGGTCTGTTGATGGGCCATCGTTATGTAGAGGGATTTATTTATTTAACATTTGTTTAATGGGAAATTACGACTTTGAACAAAGCCAATTTTCAGTGGAGGCCTGGGGAGAAACGTTGCAGAGGCATGTCTTTGTAATGTGGGAAGAAAACTGAGTACCCAGAGAAAACCCACACAAACACAGGGAGGACATGCAGACTCTGCACAGAAAGCACCCCGACCAAGAATCAAACCAGAGAACTTTTTGCTGTGAGGCGACAACACTACCGCTACACCACTGTGCCATAGATGGCTGTTACAGTTCTGCATTTCCTAGGAATGAAGCCTGTCTGGAGGCTGAAGTTGAATAGAGATTCTAGTAAGCCTGGCAGATCATGTTTCAAGCTATTTAAGAGGCATTCTGGGATATTAACAAGACCAACTGATGCAGTGTTTTTAACTATGGAGAGTACAGTGAGGACCTTTTCCTTAGTGATAGTTGGAGGAGAAATGTTAGAGGGTATTTTCAGGGGATGATAGGAGAGTGAAAATGGAGGTAAATTTATCGGCCAGCAAATTTTATATTCCTGATTCTGTACAGGAATTTTCATTTACTATGTTCAGCACACTGTTGGGTGTTCCCCTTTAAAGTTGCGTACACAACTGAAGAATGCCTTATGGCTGTCCTTGGCCTTGGAGGTTATTTTTGTCTCTAAGTTGGCTTTGGCAGACTTAGTCCCCTGAGTTACTTGTTGACACTGACAGAGTCTTTTGTCTTTTGGGCATAGCCCTTCCTATTTTTGGACATGATTTTCTTTCTTTTGTTGTACAGCCGGTTTACACTGGGGGTCCACCAAGGGAGCTTGTTTTTGGAGTTTGTCCTAAGTTTATTTAGATTTGGAACTGTTGTTTCTGTGCAGTTATTTACATGCTTGTACATGGTTTCTGTCAACATTTCCATATAGGCTACTGTGCTCTCTGAAACTTTTTTTTTGGGGGGGGGTGCTTGAACTTTAGCTATACTTCACTTACTAGGAAATGGTTATCCTTGGGAAAGTTCTTAGATTCTGGGTTTTGCTGGGAGTTCAGCCTTTATTTCAAGGGTTACCACTTTTTGATCTGATGTGCCAGTGAGGACATTACACAAGGGGGGCGGGAGTTTGGAACATTACCTTATATTTGTGAGTACCAGATCTAGGATAGTTGTACCCCTAGTAGATATGCAAACTAGTTGTTCCAGTGTGTTTGCACTGACAAAAAACCCAGGAGTCTGAGCCTACATGTTAGTGGTTGTGTATGTATCCCAGTTTAGTTGAAGTCACCCATGAATATGGTGTTGGGCTGAATTGTGAGAGACTCCCGTACATTCAAGTATGTGGTATGGTTATCCTGGGTCATAGACAGGGACCTATAACTAACAAGGATAAGGTTTTGGACTTTGCCTAAGGTTAGTTGGACACAGAGTAGCTCAAGCATGTTGTATTGTTTGACCAATCTTGAGGTGTGCTTACTTTTTATGTGGATTGCTACACCTCTACCTCTTGTCCCTTGTGCTGTAGCTGGTCTAAATGTGTGGAAAGCACAAAGCAGCACAGTGGTGCAGAGGTTAACATAGCCTCACAGCAAGAAGTTCTCTGGTTCGAGTCTCAGCTGTGGGGCCTTCTGTGCGGAGTTTGCATGTTCTCTCTGCGTTCTCGTGGGTTTCCTCAGGGTACTCCGGTTTCTTCCCATATTCTAAAGACATGCATCTGGAGTGTTTCTCCCCAAGCCTCTGTTGAAAATAGGCTCTGTGGAGCCTAGTTGGACATTCCCGGTCAACAAATGTTAAATAAAATAAATTATAGCCTTGTACTTCCAGGGTGCCTTCCATGGCTTTCAACAATATCTTAGTAACTGCACAGGTGTCAACACTTTCCAGGTTGAGGGGTACTTCCAGGGAATAGAGCTTGGGACTCCTAGCACTGAGCAGTAACACCTGTAGTTTATCTTGCATAGACTTTACTATGTTGGAAGGTTTATCAGATTGGCATTGCCTAAAAAAGGCACTTTAGGGGTGGATAGTGTTTTGGCCAATATCGGAAAGCTTAGTGGGATAGGTGTAGACCATCCCTGACAAAGCAGCATGGCCTGTCGATCATGTCCTCCTGAGCTAACAAATATTGGACCTGTTAGAATGACACCAGTAAAGTCAATCTGTTTTTATTGCGGTATCATCCGTGGAGAAGGTAGAATGCTGTTCAATGCTAGGCTCATATTTGCTTGGGGGACACCGTCTGATGGCTGTGTCATGTCTCTCTCCATATAGTCCAGGGAAGTACTGGGATGGGAGGGTGGCCTAATGGTTAAGGTGTTTGCCTTACAAACACAAGGTGCAGGGTGTGAGTCTCACAAGGGATAATTGGCTAGGCTTAAAATGTCTTGCAAGGGCAGTTAGCCTAGTACTAATCTATGAACCTATGAACACCCAGATTGACTATGACAGAGTCCTACTGGTATTTGTAGTTCAATGTTCCAATGTCCTGAGTGCTTGTGTGATCTGGCATAGCCTTGCCCCTGATAGGGATCTGACCATGATTGTCTCCTTGCTTGGCCTAGTTGGGGGGGGGGGTATCATTGTGTCTTAGTCTCCATTGACCAGTGTATTGGGTTGTGCGGCAGTTTGCCTTAAGGACTTAGAGGCTGATACATTGTGAGAAGTGGTTGTGTGCCTTAGGGGGTGTTGACATTGTCTAGTGTTTGAGGTTGCTGAGGGCAGAGTATGGGAGGCCTTTGAGTTTTAGGGAAACTGCACTTAAGAGCCTCATCATATGTGACTTTGTCAGTAGCACACTACACCTTCTAAGGATCAGATGAGCTGGAGATATCAGTGTCTCTATGTGAAAGCTTTGCTTCCAAAAAGTGTAACTACATCTGGCTCATACTGTGCTAGTCTGTTTAAGAATAAGCTGGTTGTTTGTATATGTGAGGCAGTTGATACATTGTTTCAAGATGCCCAATTCCACAAGGCTGTCTATAGAGGCAGTAGGAAATGCACATCTGTGGCTGTGGATCCTCTTTTGTGGTCTGAGAAGTGGTACAATCAAGGTTTGGAGTTGGGCTGGGAGGAGAGGTCTAGGATTAATCTTAAACACTCTTGTTAATGCTTCTCAGTGGGCAAACTAGTTGCTCTACACTCAGCTAGGCAGTTGACAAAATATCAGAGGAAGTTTGTAGGCAATTTCAACTCTAACTGCTTACTTTTACAGAGGCACTGCAAACCACTGCTGCACAGCTCAGAGAGGTAATGGGATATGAGCTGGAAAGAAATCCAATCAGTAAACAGTAAAAATGCAGTACAAGTGTAGGTATAAGCTTCAAATCCTGCAGCAATTCACAGTTCTGTCACTGCAAGACTAAGGTTCCCAGACTAAGTAAAATGCAAATAGAAAAATTGAACCCAGGGCTGATATAGTTTAACAGTTGATAACATTATGGCGTTGCTATACTGCAGTGCCTCCATTGTCATTCAGGATACAAGAGAAAAGTTAGAGAGTGAGCAATGTGCCTTAGGATCGGAACCAGAATGTGAATTAATAGCGGTCTGCAAATTCACCAATAGCATCTTTTGTTCTAGATAAACTGAGTACTTTGTATGATTCTACATTAATTTATAAATATAAACACAACACAGAGAAAGCATATTTGTAGTGAGAATTGTATTCCTTGCATATTCCTACAACAGCCAGAAGAGATGGTATAATTCCTCCTTCACACAAAGAAAGGGCATTGCTTTGTTGTGGCAAAACTTTATATAGGACTGCTTGAGATAGATACTGAAATGTATGCTAAACTCAGTGCTGGACAGGGGAAACAGGTGCTGACTTTGAGGGAACATGGGGAAAATTCTTGGCTAGGTTTAAAAGGGCCTCCGGGCCAATAGCCTAGTATCATCCTATGAACCTATGAACCTAAATCAAGAAAGAATGCAAGAATTGTTATATAAGAAAAGATATTTTTACAAGGAAAAGAGAGATGAAGTGTCAAGTTACTTAAGCAGATTAGTAAAGGAAGATGATAGAGTAATGAGAGAAATAAAAATATACAAGGAGAAATAGAAAGAACACAGGAAAAGATTATGAGCAATGAAGTACAATATGTATGCAAAATATTCAAAGAAAAAAAGAAGGTATTAAAAAAAAAGATATGAAAAGTAAAAAGGTCAACAGAAAAAGATAATAAGGAGTTGAAAAAGATGTTTTATATAAGCTAGATAAAGTTTTAGTACCAGTAAATATAGATTTAGCTGCAAGACCAGGTGGAATAGCTTAGTAAATGTATAAAAAAATTGAGGGATTGGCAAAAATATATATTTTTCAAAGATTTTGAATGAATTATGTAGTGGAACACCTACATTCTTATGGAAGAAGGAAGATAGAAGACAATTAAAAAACTGGAGAGTGATAATATTGAATAATAATGATTATAAGATCTTTATGAAAGTAATACAAAAAAGAGATTTGTACCTAAAATGGAAAATATTATGGAAGATAATAAATATATATATATATATATATATATATATATATATATATATATATATATATATATGTCTGTGTGTGTGTGTGTGTGTGTGTGTGTGTGTGTGTGTGTGGTTCCGCTTCAGAAGGTTGAACGGCTCTCGGAATGCATATGGCCGAAGCAATATGCTTGAATTTCAGAAGCTCGACCTTCTGAAAGTGAAGTAAAAAAACAAAACAAAACAAAACACAAAACAATGTTTCTGCAGGGAGGCAAGCCCCCCCCCTGCACCCCTCACACCTCCCACACCCCCCACTACTTATTTATTCCAAATCCGAGAACACACTACAGCGCAGAAAGGGAAATCTCCCATTCTGCGCTGTATGCCGATCCCCATTCAGAAGGTCAAGCTTCTGAAATTTCGAGCATATGGTCTCGACCATATGCATTTTGAGATTTCAGCCATTGGACCTTCTGAAGGAACTATATATATATATATATATATATATATATATATATATATATATATATATCTATATATATATATATATCTATATATATATATATATATATATATATATATAGAGGTTCATAGGTTCATACTAGGCTATCTGCCCTGGGGCAATTATAAGCCTAGCCCGATTCTGTATGGCTTACGCCACCCCTTGATTTGAGTATACTGTGCCCTTTTTAAGGTTTAGTTTACTGTGCCTCTGTCTAATAGTGACACGGGAGTAATCCCTGGGACAAACCTACAATCCCCCATCCACTTATCGAGATTCTTCTTGAAGAGATTCAGTGAGGTGCTCTGCCTCACATGAACTGGAATTCTATTCCAGAGCGAAGGGAGCCTCTGGGTTATGAACCAGTCACTCCAGCAAGTTCTATTTATTTCTGTGCTGAGGTTCAAGTCCCTCGAGCATGTGGCTCTAAGGGATTTAGATTTACTGAGGTGGAGCATGTCCATTAATTCTGGATTTGACATAGCTTTGTATGTCAGGCATAGATCGCCTCGAAGTAGGCGGTATGCAACTGAGTAGAGCTGGAGTTTTTTTAACCGAGCAGTATATGGCATCTGTTTGAGACCATTGATCCTCTTGGTGAGATAATTTTGGGGTCTTTCTAATTGCTGCAGGTGTCGGGTAAGGTACATCCCAAAGGGCATTGTATTCTATGATGGGCCTGATGAGGGATAAATAAAGGGCACGATTACCTCTCTTGATCTAGATGTGAAACCCTTCGTGATGAGGTGGGCTATGTAGAAGGTCTTTCTAACCACTTTGGCAATGTGGTTTTCAAAGGAGAGATTGCTATCAACTTGGGTCCCCAGGTCCCTAATAACTTTCTCTGTACTTAATGGGTTTCCACCTATGTGGTAATTTGTGGGCACATTGTTTTTGCCAAAGGGTATGACTATACATTTTTTGGCATTTAGCTTTAAACAATGGCGCTGGCACCAGTTATCTGTCTCTGTGAGACCTTTTTGAAGGATGTTTGTGTCAGCTGGAGAGTTGATTATGGCGCCCAGTTTGCAGTCATCTGCGAACTTGGTGAGCCATAGTCCTCCCACGTTTGCCTGTATCTCGGAAAAGTATATACGAAACAAGAGTGGTCCCAGGACAGAACCCTGTGGGACACCACTTGTGACCGGTTTCGAGTCTGACATGGCTCCAGCAACTCTCACTCTGTGGGTTCTGTCTTTGAGCCAGTTTGCGACCCATCTTGTGACATAGGGGTTTATATTTAAGCTGGATAGCTTATCTATGATGCCCGAGTGGGGTATTGTGTCAAATGCCTTTGAAAGGTCCAGATAGGCTGTGTGGACTACCTTCCCTTCATCTATGGCTTTGGTGACTGTTTCAAAGAAGTCAACCAGGTTCAAAAGGCAGGATCTGCCCTTGACAAAGCCAAACTGGGTAGGATCTAGTGTCTGTAGGTCCCCAATGTCTTTGTTTATGAGCTCCATGATGATCCTCTCCATAGCCTTGCAGACTAAGCTAGTCAGGCTTATGGGGTGATAGTTTCCAGGGTCCGTAGAGGCTCCACCTTTGTGGAGTGGGACCACTGTTGCTGTACGCCATTCTGTGGGCACATATCCTGTAGTGAGGCTGAGACTGTATAGCTGTTTTATCTGAGGGATTAGTTCCTCTTGTAGTTCATGTAGGATGCAACCTGGGACACCATCTGGTCCCATGGAAGCAGTGTTTTTTTGCTTTGGAGAGGGTAGCCTTCACCTGAGCATCTGAGATGTTTGGGAGGCAGCCCTCTGCCGGGATAGATACTTGCTCTTTTGGGGGAGAGAAGTTTGCACTGAACCTGTCTGCCAGGATATTGGCACACACATATATATATATATATATATATATACACACACATATATATATATATATATATATATATATATATATATATATATATATATATATATATATATATATATATATATATTTATATACATATATATATATATATATATATATATATATATATATATATATATATATAGAGAGAGAGAGAGACAGTATAAAGCGGAAGAGTTGTCAATAATTATTAATGATAGAGAAGATGTGTATGATATTATAAACAGAAAAGAAGCACAAATCATGATAGGAGACTTTAATGAGGCATTTCATACAATCGGATATGAAATCTTAAGGGGAATTGTGACGCCCGTGCACTGGCCCAGCAATCAAGGAGCCTCAGTCCTCACCACTAACACCAGTGAGGGGCATCCATATAGGGAAATGATAATATATACACACACAGTAAAGTACAATTTCCCTTAAGAGCACACAGAGGTCATTCTCCCTTTCTCTCTAGATCCCTAATAAGACTCCCCACTGGCACAGTTATAGGGTCCAGATCTCAGCCGAGTGGGCAAGCTAAAACCTCCAGCACCCTCTCTGTCCAACCAGTGCTTCGTGTCCCTGCCCAAGTAGCTGACACACACACACACACTTTGAGATAAGAGTTATATGCAACCACACAGACAGTCCTGGGGAAGGTTTGCACAGGTTCTCCAGCTGTGCCCCTTTTACCCAGACTATACGGTAGAGATCACTGCCACCACCCACTAATATTTATCAGCTACCAAAAAGGCCCTTATCAAAGGGTGTCCAATTCTACTGTGCAACATTATTATCCAAATGGTAAGTGCAACTGAACAGTCAAGGCTTATTGGAGAGGCTTGGCCAGTATCACTATATACATGCAATGTACTGTAGAGCTTAAGTTATCTCTACACAAAACAGCTACAGTTGGAAGGTTTAAAAATATTTAACAATAAATAATACAAACACAAGATGATAATTCTTACTACACACTGCTAGTCGAGAGTTCAGAGACAACACAGAAATATGTAAAATAATACAGTAGAAAAGTTCTGACATCAATACAGAAAAAAACGAATCTAATCTTCCTACTTCCTAGCTATATCTAGGAGAAAAGACAGTTCTAAAATAAACTTACATATAGAGCAAGACAGTGCTGGTGATGGATGTTCTCAAGACAAATGCTAAAATGCCCTCATTCTTTCTGTTCTTAAATTGATAACACAGTACCACTGATTCATTTCAGATTACATAATTTCTTTCTGGTTCCCAGCCTAACAGAAACTCAGAGATTAATAGCCCTTTTGATCTTGCAGCTGGTCTGGAAGCCAGAGCAATAAAATAAATTATACGTTTAAATTCTAGCCATTAACTGCGGCCTCAAAACAATAGGCAGAATGCCTCCCTCTCGACATCTCGGCTCCGAGTTATACATCAAAGAATTTCACAATGCTTGACTTATCAGCTTTCTTACAGCAGAGTGCACTGTTGTTACATTTTTTTTTTGTTTCAACATCCAATACAGTCTTTTCACATTTAAGAGAACAAGTCTGTGGCTTACACTGATATTTACTAATGACAGAATTATCTACAAAATTCTATCTAGCTAGGCTGGCAGCCTTCACCTATCTTCACAAGAATAATGAAAGAATATGATATAAGCAAGAAAGTTAGAAAATTATGTATGTCAGTGTATAGTAATAATAAAGTAAAAATACTTGCAAATGACTAGTTAAACTAAGAGGTACATATGAAGAGTAATGTAAGACAGGGATGTCCAATGAGTTGTGTACTCTTTGCATTAGTTATAAAAGTAATAGTATATGAAATACATTTCAAAGTGAAGGAGGCAGAGTATATAACACCTGCAGCGTTTAGAACTCCAGTTTTGTTATAATAATTGCAAAAAATACATTTGGATAAAATGATTAATAATTCGTGCAAATGAGTGTCTAGAGGTGATAGGGATCACTTTAAATAAAGAGAAAACTAAAGGTATAGGAGATATACCCCAGGATTCACGAAGCCTCCGTGTAAGAGTTATAACTCTTACACGGAGGCTGCAGTTAAACTGAGTGATGTCAGCATGCTCTGCATATTCATGAGAGCATGCTGAATCACACCTAAGTCGAACACGGCCGTGTAAGACAGTAGGGGGCGTGTCCGTAGGCTGAGCCCTGCAAGCGGACACGCCCCCAGAAGTTTAAAAGTGCCCAAAGTAGACACCCACAACAGAGTCCACGGAAATGTGAATAAACACAACACAACACATGCCCCTACAGACTATTAAACATAAAAGAAATATAAATGAACATGTCATATTTTTTTTAAACTGTAACAATGTTTAACCGTGAATGCGCTCGTTTGCTGGCGTGCCGTAAGCGCAGCTACAGTTAGCAGTCAATGGGAAAGCATATAAGAACTAAATATGCAAAATAAGCCAGGAAGCAATAGCGAAGCGGTAGAGATGCCGGCTGCAGAGCAGGCATTCATGGTTCGAGCCCACACAACACAAATTTTTTTTTCCGCAAAATAAGCAGGAAACAAGTCCCTGACACATATATGTACACATAAAACCAGAATATATGTAAAATGCAATGTAATATCCTATTTATATTGAATAAATGTGAGCTAAGAAATGAATATAAACTGCCAGATGTGCCCATAGCTGAGCTACAGTTCAACAGAGTGAGGTTATGTGCCCGTAGATAAGCATAGGTTTAACTGGTGCAAAATGAGTGCCTGTAGCCGAGCAGTGGTTTACCACGTTAAATATATGTGCCCCTAATTGCACTAAGCGGCATATGCGTGCCAATAGCCAAATGAGTGTTAAACCGGCGTACCCCGTTTGCGCGGAGCTGCGCACCGCGCAAACGAGCTAACCGACGGGCAACGGTGAGCAAGCCGTATCCAAAATGCGTTTACACAGACACACCCCTCAACATGTCTAGACAGTCATGAAAAATAAAAAGCAGTGGCCAGGTTCGAACCCAGGATACTATACACCATAGTCAAGGTACAGAACCACTAAGCCATGACAGCAGTTCCTAGAAATGCAATATTAGCTCATATATAGGAATGAATACAAACTACAGCATGACAATGCAGGTTTACTGAAGTTGATACAATTCCAAACTGGCCAATCACAGATATGTGCGGGAAAAACGGACTATATAAGCCCCATAGGCGGGAATACACAGCATAAACGATTGTAGAAAAGACCTGCAGTTAGAATGTCAGGTGTAGGTGAGGGTAGTCGCTTTCGAGCGCAGAGGTGGGGTGTTGAGGAGTCCAGGTACATGGCCTGGCTCCTAGTCCACAACCATGAGGCCCAACTCATGCAGGGCCAGGTCCTTTGGGGAGCGTACAAGGCTGAGGCGTGGGACCAGTTGGCTCATGAACTCACCAGTGCCACAGGAATTCCTAGGACAGGTGAGCAGGTCCGTCACCACCATGCGGACCTGAAGAGACGTAAGCAGGACCAACTGAACCGTTGGATCCAGGAGGCCTGGCAATCACCCAACGCCCCACCACTAAGTATCAATTAATTATGTTTGTAGAAAGTTAAACTACCTGAAATCATGGAGATGTGTATTCCAATATTACTTCATTTATATTACAGCTGCAGGTGTCCGTTCTGCGAACCGCAGAGCCTATGCTGATAGGCTGGTGCGGTTGCGCCACCAGGCAGGTCAGTAATCCACTACTAGTAACTGTAAAGATATATAAATGTATGACAGTCAGCATAAGAGTGCAGTGTAGCCATGAAGGAATTAAATCTGCAAGTCACAGTGTGAAAGTGTATGCAAGTATTGCCTGATTACAACAGTTCCCAGCCTGTAAGTTGAAACTAATCATGAGACTGTCCAACACATATTTTGAAATAAAACTGCCCTGCCTGTAAGAAAATAGTACACAACCTGCAGCAGCAGGTAAAGTATAGCTGCAGAAAAGGATGAAATCACATGTGTGAAATATATTTCTGTGGAAATACTGAAACATGACAGAAGTGAGAGTGCTGGAAAGAACTGTAATAACTACTGTTAAAACATGTCAATAAAGCCTAGAAGTACCAGTCTGAATAGTAACATGAAAGCAAGTGAGAGAGTGTGAGAAAGTGTCAGGAATGCAGCACTACAGTAGTAATAACCCCTGAATAAACTATACTGCAGTCAGGACATAATTAAATGCATGTGAGACTCAGAACCAAACAGAAACATCTGTTCAAAGTGTTGCTGCATGTGGAATGTGTACACCAAAATCTGGATATGTTGCTCCCAGTCTGAAATATGCAGATAGGATGACTGTCTGATATACCAAACATCCACACCTGTCTACAAGTATAGAAAGCACAGTTAACAGGATGATGTATCTGCACAAAGTTCGATATGAATCGTGTATGAACAGCAATAAAATGTAGAGTTATGTTGCAGTAACAGTCCCATCTGCAAGGTTAAGCAGTTAACATATAGGACACTGTAGTTAGAACAGTAGTGTGTATATAACTGTAGCTATTAGAAATGTACAGCATATGTGGTTGTATTCGAAGGTGTTAATAATATGTTTGATTTACCCCACCCTCTAACCATCTATAACCCATTCCACGGAAAATGGTATGTGCAATCACAATTACCACCCCTGGACATCTGTCCTGTTGGGTCATATATATTTGCATGTCTGTTGATGCATCCGCCCCGTTCATACATCCACACCTGATGGCCTGTTGCCATCAATCAACCCTGCATGTTGTTGGACTGTGTATTACTGTTCAAATTATGCATGTGCTATGCACGCTGTTCAATGGTGTGAATAACTGGGTGTTTGGTTAATGGGAATACTAATGCATGCTGTTACAACTAACTGTGAATGGTGTTTATATGTCACTAACCCAAACTGTCATGACATAATGCAAAACACAGAACGACAGGGAAGGCGGGTTCCGGCGGACCCACCTCTCCCACCTCAGCTGGCGAGTGCACCTGGCACTAGTGCCCAGTCTGGACCCTCCTCCGGTGGCCCTGTGCCACCTGCGGGTGGAAGCGCTGCAGGGGATGGGGCTCGCCCCCCCTCTGCAAGTGTGGCCGGAGGAGATCCACCACTCACCCTCCGTAGCGTCCGGACTGTGGTGCGTAGGGAGATTCAGGACTCTGTCCTTGAGCCCCTATGCCAGCTCGAGGCACGGGTGGCGCAACTAACGGGCATGCCCGTTGCCCCGCCTACACAGCCCCCAGCACAGCCCCGTCCTGGGCAGTGAAGGAACAGTGGCAACTGCCTATGGGTGGGGATATCAGTTCCACTGTTGCCATCTGTGGGCTCATGGGCTCTGGACATCCCAACCTCCGTCCCGTCAATTGTGTAACCCCCACACGTGTCATACAGCCCCTGTATGCGTCTTGTTTGTCTTGTCTGTTAACCTACCCAACCTACCTCCCCAGCTGTACCGACTACCTTCACCTGACATACCACTCTCACCTGAAAAAAAAGGGCACTCTGTACCCACAAAAAAATTACGCCCCATACATAGCTGCCCATTCCGCACACATGTCTACTGGACATGGAACCCATCAATTCCAATTGGCTGTACAACAGGTATTATTGTTGTCCTGACACCTCTCTCAGGGGTGGAAGGTTTCAAATGTCACACCAAATTACATACATATGCACAGCTGTTGCTGATGAAGAAATGGGCAGCTATGGACCTTACCTACATCCCTCCTGCACATCCCAAGCTTGTTTCCCTACTGTCTTACCCTGTTTGTGACCCCTTTTTCACCACTTTCCTGTCTCCCTGTTTTCTTTTCTTTCAAAGAAAATAGCGGGGGTGTGCGCAAGAGTAAGCACGTTTAAGCGGTTGTAAGCGGGTGTGCGCTTGTGTGTGCGGAGCTAACCGCCAGTGCGCATGCGTGAGCTCTGCGCAAACCAGCGCTAACCCGGTTACAACTGCTTAAAAGTGCCTTAGTCACTTTGATTGACAGGTCCTGTACTCAGTTCCAAAGAAAAATAAAATCCCACTGTGAGTCCCGAACCCAGGACCTTGGCAACTATAGTCTGCATGACTTACCACTAAGCCATGACTCTGATATAGAAACACTGTGCTAAAGTAAATATATCATTTAACAGTAGGAATGAATGTAAAGGGAATATAGATGTGTAGTACACAAAGCATGACATTTAGAATCACAAACAAAACTGGTGGATTTCCATAATAGTAGTGTGTGAACAGAAACAGCCATGCTAGTTGGAAGCTAGTAGGTAATAATGTCACCATAGCACCTTGCAAGACACACACATAGTCATAGCAGGATAAGCACTGCCCATACCCCACAACCTCCTACAAGAACACATCTGGACCAAGTAATAAAATATGTGGAGCAAAGGCCCAAAACCAGGGACACATTACAAATAAAGTTACAACAAATGCAGACAGTTCAGAAAGTAACAGGGTCTACACCTTGTGGGATGTTTGGAAGGGTATGCAGTCTGGAACTTGAATGTTTGTCACCATATTCTGACTTGAGCCCAGACTGACTTGCCAGAGAAAGGTGTGCATGAGATAATGACTAAATTATGAGGCAGAAATGTGGACAGCCTGCAAATATCTGTACACATGACGGGTCCAACACCACCATATTTGAATAGTTAAGAACCCAGACATAGCAACAGTGAATGTCTTACAGGGATGCCCCACAGAACCCATGTGAAATGTACAAACAGTAGGCAGAAAGGTGTAACACATGCAATGGTAACTATGGAGTCCGGAAAGTATTCACCACTCGCATGGCAGAAAAAGTGTAGTAATACATATGCTCATGCTAACCCACAGTCACAACTGCAGCATACCAGACATTTTAATGGGTGTACCCCACTGATATGTACCATTCCATGAGGCACATAACTGATGAACCTGAAAGCCTCTGGGGCCTGCTCAGCAGCATACTCACATACCCTAATAGATGTCAAGGCCCACACCATGGACAGACCACACTGCATGCTGTAACACCCTAGCAGATATAGCAAGCATTCCAGGGTGTGAATGTACATGGAAAATAGGAAAGCTACAGCAGCACACTACAGTCAAGACACCTAGCAGGCACACCAGTACTGACAGTAAAGGGCAACTATTGAAGCCTTAGCAACAGAGTGCAAGCAAAGGTGAAAGGAAAGCACACACACACACACACACACACACACACACACACACACACACACACACATTAACAATAGTAGTAGTTGTAGTTGTTAGTGTACATACACAGTCAGTACAGGAAACTGGAGAAATGAATGGAGGAATGTTAATCCACAACCCACCGAGAAAAATGAGAGATACCAACCTTTACACTCACAGAATGTTGTCCACAGCATAACAGCATGGTCCCTGCCCTTAACATCTGAAAGGGCTACGCCTATTTCACACACCCTTTTATAGCACAGTTCTGAAATCACAGTGAGAACTGCAATCAGTACACAACAGGCTGCATGCAATTAGCAAATGCTGGCTAACAATTGGTGCAGAGGCCATCACATGGGCATATGCAGATACCTACAAAAGTATGCTGTACTCCATGTCCACGCATGCAATACTTTCATTGCACCCTGAGAGAGAAAGAGAGACAGAGAGAGAGAGAGAGAGAGAGAGAGATAGAGAGGACTAGACTGCAACTAAGCAGACGGAAACAAATCCCCCAGCAACAGCTACCTAGAAGCTGACAACTGTGAAGTGGAGCAGCAGGAAAGAGAGCCAGACAGTAGCAGAAGCAGCTGGGACAAACACAGGTACTGTAAAGTAATACTATAAAGGTGTACATACTGTGAACCCTCCATATGTGCCATTGGTCTGTATCCATATGTATATGAAGATGTGTAAAGGGCAGGAGATATACAGCACCTATCAGTGAAGGCTGTACATACATTTGTATGTGTGAGCATCTATGTGCACATATAAATGTTGTTTGATTGTAGGTTGTACTGCCATGTACAAATTAGGTTACACAACTATGTATGTTTAGCAGTATGTTAGTGTGTGTATACAGTAAGGTAGACTAATATGCTGATATACCTGTCTAACATATGGCTATGTATGTATGTCAACATATGTATGTGTATATATATATATATATATATATATATGTATATATATACATATGATATGCATATATGTATACATACATAGAGAGAGAGATGTAGGACTACATAGACAGATGTCGATAGAATATTGTAGCAACATATCTATGTAATGCACGCATGCAGAGATAGATATATGTAGATACATATACATAGACAGACTGATCTGACTACCTACAGGTATGATTGTATATGATGACCTGCAACACAGCCTGTCCCCCCCCCCTGTCGGCCACACCCCCTCTGCGCCCCCCCCTCCACATCTACAGCAGAATATGTACATCAATATATATATATGTGCAAATGTATACAGACATATTTACACATATATATATATATATATATATATATATATCTATATACATATAGACATATCTTAATACATATATATATGTATAGAGAGAGAGAGAGAGATGTATATAGAGTCTGAGTGAGGCACATGTGTACAGATGTATTGCAACAGGTGCCTGGTGACAAAGGCACGGAGTGAACACCAGTGTCAAATCCAGAGTAACATACCACATTCCAGATCACCTACACCAGTAACCACCATATATGTGAGTGTCCGCCCACCACTGCATGTGTCAGGGGTGGGCAGGGTCAGACATGTGTACAATAGCGGCCCCAATGATAGTCACAGTGGCACACCATCCCTGGAATAGCTGCACATGGTATGTGTCCGCAGACATGGTGAGTCAGGCATGGACATGTAGGTCGGTGTACCCCCCACAGCACATAATGGATGCCATGGTATAGACCTCACATGACAGCAACAGATATGGAGAAGGACACAGTGACATGTACAACACTGTGACAATGCACCCAAACACAGTACCAATGCACAGTGACTGACAACACCACAGAGTACACATATGCTACCCACGTGAGGTTACCACCCCAGATGCACATATGGAGGTCACACCCATGACAGATGTCCAACAACCATTGTAACACCACCCACCATCCACAACCTAAATGTCTGCTGTGTGTCGTCTGTGCCACTGCAATAGTGTGCACATGTGTAAGTACGGGTTCCAACTCACAGATAGGACACACCCTGCAACAAACCACACAGTGTTAAGAAGCGAGACTCCCCATGTGTACATGTCACACATACCCCTGCTGAATGTTAGTCAGATAGGTAATATGCCATATGAGTCACCCTGTGTGACTGTGTGATGGCAGCAGGTACCATCACACCACATGTGTCACAATGGTCAGGTTACCAGAACAGTACGCTGCTGTAGACACAGGGGCATTAGCATATTGTATAATATTGTATTACAATGTCATGTATTGTGTTGTATTGTATTGGTATGGTGAGGTGCCTCCTTCATGGAGTGGAACTACTGGTGCTGTGCGCCAGTGTACGCGTACATACCCTGTAGTCAAGGTAGTGTAACATAGCACTTCTATATGTGTGTTTAGCTCCTGTCAGAGGTTATGTAGCATGCAACTGGGGATACCAGCAGGTCCCATCCATGTCGTGTATTCTGCTGACCTGCGGGTGTCTCTCACCTGGACATCTGTGATGACTTGGAGGTTAGGGTCAGCTGGGATAACTATGCCTTATTACAGGGGAGAGGGCGGGGTGACACGTGCACTGAACCTGTCCGCCACAATGTTGTCTAGCTGTGGTGTCAGTGAAATATGTGTTGTGTACTACCTATGGGCATAGAGGATGGCTCCTGACCAGGTCGCTAACATAACTCAGGTAGGCCTCCTGGTCATCTGTAGTGTCACGCTTGACGTCTCACTCAACATTGCCCATGTAGTCAGTATGATGGGAAATAGATCCTTACCAGTGCTGCTCAGACATGCCCTCCCTTCAGTGACTGATGCTCTGTCTTGCAGTAGCTTACATCTTCTGTAATACAATCTGTCTATTGCTGGGGTCCGCCAGACAGGATGCTGTCCCTTTGTGGATAGTGTCTTGGCCATATATGGGAATGCATGAGCCATGCATTCTTGGAGATGTCTGTAGAAAGCAATTGTGTAGGGGTCAGCATTGTGGGTTGTCTCTGCCACTGGCCCAGTGGGCTGTAAGGATACCATATCACTGTTACAAAGTGTAATGTCTGTATCTGTAATGTTGTGCACTGTAGCCATCTGTGCTGGTGGTGGAGGTGGGATATGTATATCCAGGGCAAGCAGGGTGTGGTCAGCCCACAGTACTCGCCGATGTACGCCATACAGTACCTAGATACAAACCCCCAGAGTGAGGAGGTGCTCCTGACCTGAATTGGTGTTCTGACTGCTGGTGTTTGGTAGTATGTCGTACGGAGCCTGGCAGGTACTGTTGCACAGTTGCTGGCCGAGCACTGATACCTGGCCATCTACATGTGTAGCCACCAATAGACAGACAGATGCTACATATGTGAGATATGTGGTGTCATAACAGTCAAGTAGCATGTGTAGTATGTGTGCCAAAGTCTGCTGACATATATTGCTGATACCAGATTATCTTCTTTCTCAGGTACATGGCCCACCCAAGGCATCCCACCTACTCCGCGGCTGAGGATAAGGAGATACACCAGAGCCTGGTGCGGGACTATGCAGCACTCTTTTCCCGCACCAGCCAGAATCAGCAGGTGAGGGCTGCACTGTGGCAGGACCTTGTCCGTCGGGTAAATGATATAGGCATGCATAATAGGACATATGAGCAGGTACGACATCACTGCAGTGATTTGATTAGACATGTCCATCAGCGTGCGTCAGATATCCACAGGCAACAGGTCGCCACAGGTGGTGGGGTGGCTACACATCCCCCACTCACCAGACTGGAGGGACTACTCCTGAGTGTAGTGGCTCCAGTCCACCTGCAACAACAGCAGCAGCAGACATGCATCATGATGGAGGCTGGAGCCACACAGCAGCAGGACAGTGAACGTGCAGGTAATATGTCATATGTGTAGTTGACTGTTGTGTATACTGGTAGTTAATGCATGTGTGTGGTGTGTCCTTGGTTCGTAGCTGCCACCATAGTATTTAATGTGCAAGCGTGATATCCTCAATATTAGCTGCAGACCTGTGAAAGGCGACTGTTGTACTCCTGACCTGTATCATACTCAGTAACATTGGCACAGTTGTGCCCACTAACATTAGTTTCCTCATGTCTGCAGGACCCTCTGGTATCACTGCATTGCAGCCTATCCATGCTGGTGAGTGTCTATTTACAATACCTGTAAAAGTGTTGATAGTAATAGTACTATTTGGCACACTTAGTAGTGCTCTTTGTATGCATGTAGGTGTGTCTGTGTTTGTGTGTCGATATCACGCATACTGAGTACTGTACAATTGTGTGAAACTGTGTGCATGTGTGCATGTGTGCATGTGTGCATGTGTGCATGTGTGCATGTGTGCACCTGTGCATGTGTGCATGTGTGCACCTGTGCATGTGTGCATGTGTGCATGTGTGCATGTGTGCATGTGTGCACCTGTGCATGTGTGCATGTGTGCATGTGTGCATGTGGGCATGTGTGCACCTGTGCATGTGTGCATGTGTGCACCTGTGCATGTGTGCATGTGTGCATGTGTGCACGTGTGCATGTGTGCACCTGTGCATGTGTGCATGTGTGCATGTGTGCATGTGTGCACCTGTGCATGTGTGCACCTGTGCATGTGTGCATGTGTGCATGTGTGCACCTGTGCATGTGTGCATCGCTGGTAATGTGTAGACATTGTAAACTGTGTTTCCTGTTTCCTTCCCACAGGTTCTGTTGCTGCTCTGGTGTCATATAGCAGGGAACCTGAGTCAGGTGCCGTGGGTACTGATAATGATGACATTGGTGTAATGGCACAGGAAGGTATGCCAGGGTCCGCCATTGGTCAGCCAATTGACAGTACACAGCTGTCGACCCCATCAATGCGCACAGTTATCCTGCCAATACACCCCTTGTCACCACTGTCCCTAGGTTTTGGACAGCATACAGTGGGCATTGACCAGGGTAATGTGGTATCTGCGGCACATGCTTCCCCACACAGCAGCCATGGGCATGGCCCAGAGATGGTACCACACAGACAGATGTCCAGGGGTTCTCGTGGGAGCATCCATGGGCGTACTGCCCCTGGCAGACGTGCCCACAGAGGTCTTACAACCTCAGCTATGTTTCGGACTGTCATGCAGGCACAGTCACGTATGGAACGGTACACCAGACAGGGTCTGAGGGAGCTGGCAGCATGTCGCACAGCCATGACTGACAGTATGCGTGACATTGCGCCCGCCATCCGTGATTTCACCGATGTCGTAGACAGACGTTGTGGGGACATATTAGACCGGATCCACAACTACATGTCCATAAGCCAGGGTGATGGTGGGCGGTTGAGGCGTCGACGTGGCCGTATGCCAGCAACAGCAGCAGCTGGCAGTCGGCGCGGACGACAACAGGGCCGGCCGCCCGTAGTGCCAGCAGCAGCCCCAGCAATGCTGGGTCTGTGCTGTCATCAGACCGCCCCAGGAGACCACGTGCACGTGGCTCTGGCCAGGCCCGACAGGGATCTGTGTCCAGTCAACGAACACCTGCTTCTGATGACAGTACCCAGTCTGGGTTGGTACGGATACGGTCCGTAGCACCCTGCAAGGCACAGGTACCGTGTCCGTGGCCAGAGACACTGATCTGTATGACCTGGCAGGTACAGTCTGTGGCTGTCCACAAACACCAGTATATGGCAGCCATGAGGTGGAACTGTGTGCATCCATACACACATGCAAAATGACAACACCTAGGGCTACCGCATACACGCACACACTGCATCAACATTGCCCCACCTTCTACTGCTGTCCCTCACCAACACACATACACATACATGTCAATTGGTGGTATGGGTGGCTGACCCAGGCATACCAAGTTCACACCCTGCGCATATGATGAAACTGTGCCACCTCCTGCATTCTGTAACAACTGTGCAGGTACAGGTTAACATGTTGCTGATGCACAGGGTGACCACATAGATGTGTAGTAATAGTATCATGTTGTTAACAGTACTGTGTGCTGAATTAATAGTTGGTATATCACAGCATGCCTGATGCAGTATTTGTGTGATTGTCATGTCCTGTTGTCTACACCCATGGTAAGTACCATAGTGTATCATCTGCACATGTTGGCATACTGGTGGTAATGATGTCAACAGCAGGCTACATACATAGGTAGCACAGGGGATGGGTAATGAATGTAGTAATACACAATGATGGACATGTAAATTGCAAGTGGCATGTTGCCCACACTAGACTCTGCAATGCAGATGTGTGAGGATGTTGATATGTGTGCAGAACTACACAACTGGTACAGGACACACAGGAGCACACTAGCACTGCATGCACACATCTCATACCATGCTAGACAGCACCAACACACATAAATAACTGTCACAGGAGGGAGAGTCCCCATATATGTCAGGGATACTGTGGTGGCAGGCCAGGGAGCATACATCCTACTAAGTATGGCACCACTGAGAGAAGGCTCGGTGTCTGTTATTTGACATGTGTATTACTGCAGGTATGGGCACATGGGTTTCTATCCAGTTATTGTACATCCTGACAGTACATGCATGTTCCGTACACTTGTGTGCACTGAGACAGGACCCTAGACATCTGACCAGTGTATTTCCATGTACATGTGCATAGCGCCTGCATATTTGCAGTGTTACCTTATGGAACTGGTACAGCTTGTTTGTTGTACAATGGACTACATGGAGCCCTGTTCACTGTATCTTTGTTTGCATGCATGTTTGCTTGCAATTACCCTGGAATACCGATCACACCTGCAATGCATAGTTATAGAGCTTCTGTGGACTCCTAGTGCCATCTGCATAGCCTACTATATGTATGGCCATGTCCCACTTGACAGGTTGCCACTGTTTGACCTGTTCACATGTACATTGCCTGTGACACAGTGCATATGACCTGCCTGGCATGTGTCCACGTGAGCAGTCATATATGCTACTGCTAAGTAGTCACAGGCACTACACCTTCACACATTCATCTCCTGTTGAACTACCTGCTTTGCTAGGGACAGCCTGCACCTGTCACCCCTGGCCTATCAAATATTGGCAAAGCCTCTTGCTACCCCCATAGTGCCTATGTTAGGCAGGGCTCACATGACAAACCCACCTTCATAGGTATCACAAGGGATAAGACACTAAGAGCAATGCTACCCAACGCCAGATGTCTAAACCTCCAGATGCATGCACCCAAAACACTCCTTGGCATGGGAAACATCGATATCTGTGCAGTAACAGATGCCTGGTTCAGGGCTACTGAGAGCACACCAGCACTACCGGGTGTAACCCGGTTGATTTCTTTGCTACAGTCACCAAGGCCATTGCCGAGGGGAAGGTGGTTCACACAGCCTACCTGGACCTTGCAAACGCCTTCGCAACAATACCCCACTTGGGCATTCTAGGGAAGCTCACCAGCTGAAATATAAGCCCCTATGTCACTAGATGGATTGCACAGTGGCTCAAGAACAGAACCCACATGGTTAGCAATGTTGGAGCCATGCCAGACCCCATAACAGTTACAGGTTGTGTCCCAGAAGGCTCAGTCCTGGGACCCTCTTGTTTGGTACATATTTATTGGAGGTACAGGCCAACACGGATGAACTGTGGCTGTCCAAATATGCAGATGACTGCAAACTGGACACCATAATCGACTCCCCAGCTGACACAAGCATCTTCCAAAGGGGCATCATAGCAACAGACAACTTGTGCCAGAGCCATGGCCGTCTGCTGAACAGTGTGTAGAAGGGGAATGTGCATCCTGTAGTCTGTCCACCTAGTTGCCAAAAGGGACATTGTCCTCACACACACTAACCCCCCTCAGCCAAAAACACACACTTGCCATTTACAGGATTCAAACCCCTATCTGACTGTTATGACACGTGAGACGGGCGCATTAGCAGCGCACGCTATTTGCATTACTGGGGTTCTCTTCCCCTGCTATACTTATAGAGTGCTGACATCATCAGTGTTTAGAAAAGGGAATGGGCATCCTGTAGTGTCTTATCCTATTTGCCAAAAGGGACACTTCCCTCACACACTAATCCCCCTCAGACAAACACACACACTTGCCATTCACAGGATTCAAAACCCTACCTAGCTATGTTATGACACTTGAGACGGACGCATTAGCAGAGCGCGCTATCTGGATTATTGGCAGGTTTCCTTTCTCCTGCTCTACTTATAGGGTGCTGACATCATCGGTGTTTAGAAAAGGGGATGGGCATCCTGTAGTCTGTTCACCTAGTTTCCAAAAGGGACATTTCCCTCACACACTAACCCCCCCTCAGACAAACACACACACTTGCCCTTCACAGGATTCAAACCCCTACCTAGCTATGTTATGACACTTGAGACGGACGCATTAGCAGAGCGTGCTATTCGGATTACTGGGAGGTTTCCTTTCTCCTGCTCTACTTATAGGGTGCTGACATCATCGGTGTTTAGAAAAGGGGATGGGCATCCTGTAGTCTGTTCACCTAGTTTCCAAAAGGGACATTTCCCTCACACACTAACCCCCCTCAGACAAACGCACACACTTGCCATTTACAGGATTCAAACCCCTACCTAGCTATGTTATGACACTTGAGACGGACGCATTAGCAGAGCGCGCTATTCGGATTACTGGGAGGTTTCCTTTCTCCTGCTCTACTTATAGGGTGCTGACATCATCGGTGTTTAGAAAAGGGGATGGGCATCCTGTAGTCTGTTCACCCAGTTTCCAAAAGGGACATTTCCCTCACACACTAACCCCTCTCAGAGAGACACACACACTTGCCATTCACAGGATTCAAACCCCTACCTAACTATGTTATGACACTTGAGACGGATGCATTAGCGGAGTGCGCTATTCGCATTACTAGGAGGTTTCTTTTCTCCTGCTGTACTTATAGGGTGCTGACATCATCGGTGTTTAGAAAAGGGGATGGGCATCCTGTTCACCTAGTTTCCAAAAGGGACATTTCTCTCACACACTAACCCCCCTCAGACAAACACACACACTTGCCATTCACAGGATTCAAACCCCTACCTAGTTATGTTATGACACTTGAGACGGACGCATTAGCAGAGCGCGCTATTTGCATCACTGGGAGGTTTCTTTTCTCCTGCTCTACTTATAGGGTGCTGACATCATCGCTGTTTAGAAAGGGAATGTGCATCCTGTAGTGTCTTTTCCTATTTGCCAAAAGGGCCATTTCCCTCACACAGACTTACACACACACCAACCTACACACTGAGCACTTGCAGGATTTGAAACCCCTACCTAACTATGTAATGACACTTGAGACGGATGCATTAGCAGAGCGCGTTATTCGGATTACTGGGAAGTTTCATTTCTCCTGTTGTACTTATAGGGTGCTGACATCATCTGTGTTTGGAAAGGGGAATGTGCATCCTGTGGGGAGGCAAACACCAAGCACACTATGGCTAAGCTGTCATTCCCTAGGGCAAACAGCCTAGTGTTGACCTCTACACCATTATGTTTAATTGTCAAATGCACATTATTTGTTGCTGATAGACTGTTTGCATATCTTTATTGCCATAGCATTCCCTGTTGGTATGAACAACTTCTGCATCTGTGGAAACTGTTTGCATATGGGAGGGATCCACTATATCACGTATGTCTCTGTAGTCATTTAACTGTGTGCACTGGGCAGACTGCTGTAATGTGGTTGGTTCCTGGCATAACACATAACAATACCAGATATGTGTGTCCAACTGCTAAACCAAGATTTGGACTAAGTGTGTGAGCATGCCCAGTTCAGCCTTCCCATGGCATGTTGTCAAAGTGTGTGAGCATGCCCAGTGTGATTATTCCATATGTTGGACTCTGCAGCCCACCACATTTGTGGATGTGTGTGAACTTCACAAACTATCACCTGTTCATGGTTGTGGGTTGTGTGTCATGTTGTGTAGTTACTGTACAACTGCTTTGTGTGTGAACACAACAGGATTATACTGTGCCTGCAGTGTTTGCATGGGATACTTTGCATACAGTTGTCAACATCCTTTCACACTGACCTAACACTGTAGTACTGTATAGTGTACTGGTAGTACTTTGACTGTGGTGGACAGTAACCTGGGCTTTACTGCTATCACTGCTTTACATTTCGATAGTGGGCACAACAGCCTGGTTGGGGCCAGTTGTGTACATCTGACCATGTTGCATTCTGTTCAGATATGAACTACTTACACCAGGCTTGTCCAACATTGTTAGTGTATTCCACAACATAGGTGTACAATTGCAAACACTAGCGATGTGCCCTAGTCCATGTCTAATGCAAGTTGGAGAGTGTGTTTGTCCTTCAACACACATTGTAAGAGGAGTTTGCCATGACATATGTCATGGTTAGTATACTGTGCCTCTGTCTACCTGTGACATGACAGTGATACCCAGGATAAACCTACCATCTCCCGTCCACCCATCAGGATTCCTATTGAGGAAGATTGATAAGTGGCTCTATGGGTAGCATGTGCTGAGGGTTCACTCATGGGTGGGAGTGGCTTCTGTGTTATGGATCACACAGTACAGCTTGTCCTATGTAAGTCAGTGCTGGGGTTCAGGTCTGTCATGTGCATAGCTCACTGCCATTCAGATTGTACTATGTGCAGCATGTTTATTGATGCCAGCAACACAGGCAACACATGGCATCTGTGTAGGCTGTTTGATACTCCTGATGAGGTACTGTTGGGGACTTTACAGTTGATGGAGGTGTCTGCTGAGGTACATCCCACAGGGGCTATTGTAGTCGATTGTACCACTGATGCAGGATGACTGCAGAGCCACAATGACCTCCCCTTATGTAGATCTGACAGCCTTCATGATTAGGTGGGTATATGGTATGTTTCTGTAAACACTACAGCACATGTTTGTCCAATGCAGGATATCTATCACCCTGTGTCCCCAGGTCTCTCATTACATGTTAACTACATAATGGGTTAACACTTATGTGGTGATTGGTGGGCACTTACTGTATATCCACGGGGGTTGACTATACATGTTTCTGCACTTAGCTTGCTGACATGGCTATGGCACCAGTTGTCTGTTTCTATGTGGCCCTTTTGTGGGATGCATGTGTCAGCTGGTGGATCATATGTGGTGAGCAGTTTGTAGTCCTCTGCAAACATGTTAGGACACAGTCCTTCCATGTTTGCCTGTACCTATGGGACATATATACCAGACGAGGGAGATACCAGGACAAAGCCTTGTGGGATGCCAGTTATATCTGGTTTGTAGTCTGACATGGCTGAAGCATGTCTGACCATGTCTGTTCTGTCCTTGGTCTGGTTTGCAACCCCTCTACTGACATGTGGGTTTATATTTACGCTGGTGAGCCTATCTATACTGAACATGTAGGGTATTGTATAGAAGCCTTTGCAAGGTCCAGATACACTGTGTGGAGCACATTGCCCTCATCAATGACCTTAATGACTGCTTCAATTGAGTCCAACATGGTTAGGGGCAGGATCTGCACTTGAGAAGGCCACACTGGGTTGGGTCCGGTGTCAGTAAGTCCCCAACATCCTTATGTCTGTGGTACATGCTGATCCTTTCCATAGCTGTGCAATCTGGGCTTCTCAGGATTCTGGGGTAGTACTGTTCAGTATCCATTCAGGCAACACCTTTGTTGAGAAGGACCACTGTTGTTGTACACTGCTCTTTGGGTACATATTCTGTGGTACGGCTGACATTGAGCAGTAGTGTGGTTTGGCATTCCATTCATCTTAGACTCCATGTTGCACTAAGCCCAGGTCACCATCTCATACCATTGCTGCTGTGTGTTTTGCTTTGGAGATGTTGTCTGTTACCTCAGCATCTGCTATGTCAGGGGCCAGCAGTCTGGTGGGATAGTTATTCTGCATTGGGGGGGGGGGGGGGGTTTGCACTGCACCTGTCGGGATGTATGTTGGCAATATGTGTGTGTGTTTGTGGTATTTGTGTGATTCAGGGCATATCTGTGAATTCCCAACATGGCTCCTACCATCAGTTGTGTAAGCCTTGGGATTATCCTTCGTGTCCTGTACAATTTGTATCTACATAGGTTCATAGGTTCATACTAGGCTATCCACCCTGGGCATTTGTTAGCCTAGCCAGAGTGTGTGTGGCTTTTGAGACCCCTTGCTATGTGGATATTATGGCCATGTATTATTTGCTTTGCTGTGCCTCTGTCTGGACATGACACAGTGAAGACCCCCACTGTAACTCTACAATCATCCATCCACTTGGCAAGATTCCTGTTGAACAGTGTCAGTGAGGGGCTCTGCCTAACATGGGGTGGGATTCTGGTCCAGGGTGTGTGGAGCCTCTGGATTATGTATCTGTCCCACCGGCACATCCTATTTCATTATTTGTTGAGGTTGACATCTCTCACTCTCGCAGCTCCAATGGATATGTGTTGTCTGGGGTGGAGCATGTCCATTACTCCTGTGTTGGGCATGGCCTCCTACAACAGGCATGCAATGCCTCTGTGTGGGCAGTCTGTGACTGGAGTCAGCGGGGGTGTCTACAGCCAGGCAGCATATGACATATATGTGTGACACTTTATCCTCTTGGTGAGGTACCTTTGCGGTCTTTCTAACTGCTGCAGGTGTCAGGTAAGGTAGATCCCATATGAGGCATTGTACTGGATTATGGGTGTGATTGGGATAAAGTATAGGGGCACAGTGACCTCTGTTGCCATAGATGTGACTCCTTTCCTGATACGGTGTCACATGTAGACAGTCTTCCTAGCCACATTGGCAATGTGGGTGTCACATAACAGGTTACTGTTCACTTGTGTCCCTAGGTCCCTGGTTACTCCTTCCATACATAATGGTTTACCACCTATGTGGTATTTCGTGGTACCTTGTTTGGTATTTGGTGGGACATTCATACTGTCCAGTGTCTTCAGGACGGTTGGGGGTTATTGTGTGTGAGAGTGCGGTCTGTAGCATGCTACAGACTGCACAGCAGTCTTGCCTACAGTTAGTTGCACATGGGTGAACTCCACTGCCTTGTGCATTGTCAGTTACCTGGACGTATGGGTGTCTGTGCTGCCTATGGTTACTCACCTCCTTTTATGTAGTGTTCCAGGTTTTGGGGCCATGACACATGGTGCGTGGTATAACCTGGTAGTGCTGGTGTGCTGTCAGGAGCCTTGCAGCAGGTTTCTGTCACTGCACAGACATCGATGTTCTCTATTCTGGGGATGGCCTCGGGAGCATGCATATTGGGGTGTACACATCTGGCATTGGTCAGCATTTCCCTTATGTTTCTTCCCACTTATGTTTTCTCGGGTGGTGGGTCAGTCTTTTCAGCCTTGCCTACAAAAGGCTGTATGGAGGTGGCCAAGGCCTTATCCACTATTCAGACGCCCAGGTGTAACAGGTGCAGGCCATCCCAAGTGCAGCTGCATGGCTTGTCAAGCATGACATCCCAAGCAGACAGACATTGGATCCCCTTGGAATGACACCAGTAAGTGTGCTACTTGCTATGACTGATCATTCCGTGTTTGTACTGTGGCATTATTCTTGGTAAGGGTAGGTTGCTGCAAACGGTGAGTGTCATACCGGCCTGGACTACATAATCGGATAGCTCATCTGTGTCTCTTTACATGTAGTCTAGGGCAGTACATCTCAGGTCATTCACACCAGCATGGACTATGACTGCATCATATTTCTATTTGCTTTGGAGTGACCTACATATTTCTGTTATGTGGCATATTGTGGCGGCCTACAGGCAGCTTACTGTACCCTTTCCTTTGTTCAGTCTGCTGTGCGGGACAGCAGTGTGTCTGACTATGGAGTCACCTATTACAACTGTATCGGGCATGTTGTTTCTCCTTCTGGCCTGTGACTGTTTGGCACACCAGCTTTGTGTGCTATGTGTTGCATGTGCTATGTTTGGAGGCTGTTTCATTGGGTGTCTGCTTTAGTGGCCTCTGTTGGTGTGCTGTGTGTGTGATTTCTGCCTCCGGGAATGTATTTCTGTGTTTATGTGTTTGGTTTGCAGTTGTGATAGGTCTATGTGGGTATGTGTTTGTGGTGTGTGTGGTTACCTTCTCCTACTGACTTGTTTTGGGTGTACTGAGTTGGGGAGCTCTGCCTCCGGTTTGGATGGATGGTTGCATCTCTCACATATATTTGTATTTCTTGGGTGGAGTTGGTGGTTGTCTGTGTACTTGGGGCAGGTGTAACATTGCCTCAGGATTCACAGATTCCACTTGTTGTGCCTGGCCTTACTGGATTGCATGTGTGGACAGATTATATTGCCATACTACTGATCAGTAATTACGTCATTGTTCATGCTTGCTCTATCATGTAGTAGCTTCCTCATTCTCTTGCATGTTTTGGTTATGGCTGGTGTCCACCATGCCAGATTTAGGCACTGTGTCTTGTTTTAATTTGGGACTGCATAATCCAAGCATTCCTGGCAGTATTCATGGAATGGCTGTCTTACAGGTTCTGAGGCGTGGCCCATATTTTGCACCTGCACGGGACCTTTCATGGATTCCACATCAGTTTGGAGGTGTGCAAATAATGCTTAGCACATGTTTTCCACTGTGATTTTCCGGACAGGGACTGTGGTCAGGATTTGTATATCCAGTGTGATTACTATATGGTCTGGTTTTACCAGTGAGCAATACACTTCTCATCTTGACATCCCGTACCCATGTTGCTGATTATCACATCCAGTATGCTTGCCCCTCTTGTGGGGGTGGTACATTGTTCCTGGGCCTTTTGGTTTGTGGATTCGATGAACTTTTGTCCTACACTGTTGCAGCTGGTATAATGCTCCCAGTCTATGTGTCTGGGTATTTGCAGTTGCCCAATATAATGTGGTTTGGAGGACTTGATATATTCATGTATTCCAGCATGGGCCCGATGCAGTTCATGGTGTTGGGCCAGTACTCTGTAGCAGGCTATACACTGGGGGGCAGTTTTAGCCACTGTTACTTGAGCATGGCTAGTCCATGCTGCTTTTTGTGGTGGTACCAACATGGGGTGTGGTTATCCTTGACAATTCTTGCTGGTCACCCTCCTTTTGTAGCTTGTTCCAAGTGTTGAGGATGTACAGCACAGTATGAGGTGTAACCTGGTAGTGTTAGGGTGCTGTTGTGAGCCTTGACTCAGATTTCTGTTACAGCACAGTTATCAACATTCTCCATACTGGGTGGGCTTAGACTGCATGCATCTTGCTGTTTGAACTTATCCCTTATCTTATTCTTATCCCTTCTGGTACCTATGGAGATAGGTTTGTGTTTTGAGCCTTACCTATTCAGGGCACACTGTGCGTGACAACAGCCTTTGCCAGTATCCATACGGCCTGCACTGATAGGTGCACGCCAGTCCTAGCAGGTGGTGCATCATGTCATGCTCAGCATGTCATCCCAGACTGGCACACAGTGGGTCCCCTTTGCCTAACTGCATTACTTCAGCAATTGTTGCACTTCATCATCTCGTTGTCCTGTTGTGGCATGCTGCTTGTTGAGGGTAGGATGTTAGTCGGGGTCCTCAGGTGTGCATATGGTACTTGGTGTTACATTACTTAACACATAGCATTCATGCCTCAGGTGATGCTGCAGGGCTGCCTCTGTCGGATGCACATATTACACTTACCTGTACATGTTTGTGAGCAGGTTGTGTCACGTTAGGCATCCCTGTTACTATATGAGTGAGTCAGAGAGGGGTATCATTCCCAAGGTTCCTACTGAGCCAATGTATGTGCTATGCGTTGCCTCTTTGCCAAGGCCAGGGTATACTGGGCACGCCTCCTTCTGCCTACTGGGGCAGGCTCAGGTTCTTCCTCCTCCGAGTCACGCTGTGCCTGTGGTGGCCTTGGCGATGGTGGGGGGCTGTTTGGCCCAGCCCTATGCTGGTCCTGCTGCAGCTGTTTTCGCAAGATCATATTATGTAGCATAGCACATACCATGACAATTTGGGTACATGTAGTTGGTGTGTACTGCAAGGCTCCACCAGATGTGTCCAGACACTGGAACCGTGACTTGAGCAGCCCAAACACACGCTCTATTACATTACGTGTTTGTGCGTGTGCCTCATTATGGCGTTCCTGTTCAGGTGTGTGTGCGTTTCTGATGGGTGTCATCAGCCATGGCTCCAGTGCATATCCTGCATCCCCCACTAGGTGTCCGTGGGATGTCCCCATTGGCAAATGTCTGGTACAGCTGCGTCAAATGCCAGATGTGGGAATCGTGGTAGCTCCCAGGACAGCCAGCACACACATTCATTATTATGCCCTGGGCATCACACACGACCTGGCAGTTGATGGAGGGGAATCCCTTGCAGTTTATGTAGGCCCTACCTAGCTCTCCTGCTGGTGCTTTGATGCGTATGTGCGTGCAGTCTATAGCACCCAGTACCTCAGGGTATTCTGCTATTTGCTGGAAGAGACGCATGTTGCTGGCCAATACCTCACAGGCATTGGGGAAGTATACATGATCACCGACATGTGCTGACATGGCATCCAGGAACTGGTGCAGTACCCTGGAAGCTGATGCCTGTGATATCCCCATCATATCGCCAGTTGGTCTCTGGAAGGTACCTGTTGCTAGTATTCTTAGGCCAACACATACCTTGGTTTCCACTGGGATGGGTTCCCCTCTGTTGGTTCTGTGTGTGAGGCGTGGCCTGCACAGCTCCACTATTTGCTGCAGGAGGTCTCTGTCCACTCTATAGCTCTACTATCTCCAGCTCATGTAACCCGTGGTAGGTGACCCTGGGCCTGTACACTCTTCTCCGTCTCCTCACTGCGGGTTGTCTGGCACCATCTGCATTGTCACCACCCTCAGCAAGTCGCCTATGTCTCATTATGACAGCTATGGCAGCCCCTAACATTTCTGCTCTGAGTTCAGCTTTTTCAGTTTTCACTTCTGATAACTTAACTCCTGTCTTGCAGTGTCTCTTGAGAGAAACATTCTGCACTGCTGTTTGCAGAGTTTTATGTGCTGGGCTGGCCTAGTATTCTGCCTGTGTAATTGCCTGCATCTAATTGTTTTCACCTGCTAGCTCCAGCAGTATTCCCTGCTAACTTCCTACTACATCTGTTGCTTCCTTTTTCCTCTCTGTTTCCTCAGGGTGGAGCCGTGTGCAAACCAGCAGAAACACGCTCACAGTGGCTTACACGCGCGCACACATACTTACACAGTTCAGAATCTGCTTATTCGGTTTTAAACGCGTGCACGCCCGCGTAAACAGTGTTAAACATCTCCCAACACGCTCCCACATGCTTAGTCTGCCTTACACGCATGCACACTGCCTTACACGCACGCACACCGCCTTACTCGCGCTTCATGGCGCGCACACGTGCGCATACACGTCCAGCAAGAAACTTTGGTGTAGGCAACAGTGTACACCTTCCATTTCTTGACTTTCTCATGTTTACTTAGTGGCACACCTCCTTCCTTGATATCTCTCTGACATCTGTCATGTAACTCTACCTTCCAATGAACTCCATCCCTTTCTACCATTCCCCCCTGTGATGTCACCTATCTCCTACTCTGTTCCTCCCCCTTCTGTAACTCTTACACTACTCAGAATGTGCTCATTTGCTATGTGACAGTGGAATTCAGTATCCTTACCCTCATTTGCATCAGATTGCCTACTAATGCTTAGTTACATCTCTTAGACTTGGCTTCCCCCCTTAGCAACCACTACACGGTGGCCATGTTGGTTTTCCTATGCTGGTCCCTCCATTGACATTCCATGTATTGCATAAAACCTACATTTGTAGGTTTAAAACCTTCGTTTTCATGTTTTATGCAGCGCAGCCCGTTTGCGTGGGGCTGCGCTGGGTTTACACATCGGCAATTGCCGAAAAAAAAAAATTATAATTTTAATATTTTTGCATGGGGTTGCATTGCCAATGGCCACATATTTGGCCATTGGCATGCTGCCTATAACATATGCACCCTTTATTTGGAGCTGACATGGCTCCATTGCCGTGTTTGCAGAAACGTACTCAGTTGTCAACTGAGTACATTTCTGCAGCTAACACGGCTCTTACACGGGCTGTTCTTGGCTTCCTGGATCACTAATCAGCCTCATTTGCATGCTATTCGGCTGCAAGTGGGCTGATTAGCTTAGCCACGCCCACTCCGTGTAAGAGCCGTTTTAGACTGACTCTTACACGGACTTTGGGCTGTTCCTGGATCGCGAAGGCTACATGGAGTCTTACACTACTCTTAGACTCCGTGTAAGCCTTCGTGAATCCGGCCCATAGTAAAGATATGGGGCATATATTTTGCAGTGAATGAAATTTCTGTGTTAAGTAAAACATTTGGAAATAAAGATACAGGTAGAATTCACTGGGAAAAAAACAATATAAGAAATAAAATCTGTATTTTCTGGAGACCATATACATTTTCATCAGAAAAGGCTTATTTGATAAATTCAGTACTGGTGAGAAAATAGCCAAATTAACAAGTGTATTTATGTTGCCAACTGTTTTTGAAAAGGAATTATTGCATATATATATAGATATATATATATATATATATATATATATATATATATATATATATTTTTTTTTTTTTATATGGGGTTCTAGATTAAACCCAGTAAAGAGGAGTTTTGTATGTAAATAAAGAGGAAGGAGGACTAGGGATAATTAATCCAGTGGCATATGTTTTTTTATTAAATTTGTAAAAAGTGTTAAAGAGGATAAATGTAAAAGATGAAAGATTAATAGTAAAACTGTAAAAGTATGATAAATTGTGGGGTATGATAAAAACAGTAAAAGAGAAAAAGAGTATATAAATGAAGTAAAATGTTACCAAGAAAAAAATATTTTTGTGGAAAATAAAAATGAATGATATAGAAAAAGAAAGAAAAGTATGGTATAAGAAAGTAATGATAAAACATTACTATGTAAAACCACGGGAAAAACTGACAGATGAAAAAACTAAAGCTATAAAATAAGTAAATGGTGTAATCAAAAAGTAGAATGTCAAGATTTTTGTGGAGCTTAGTAATAGATAAATTATCAGTAAAAAGAAATATGCCATATAAAAAGAAAAGTGATAGAATATGTTTACATTGTCAAGAGGAAGAAGTAACTACCGAACATGTGCTTTTGAAATGTAAGAGTAAAAGTCTTATGGGGAACCTATGTAAAGAAGATTTTTTTCAAAGATGTAAAGGAACTGGATAAAATAAACATGCTTATGACTAAATGGAGATATTATGAGAAAAGAAGCAAAGAATATGTTAAAAGAATAGATAAAAAAGTTGTTTTATGTCATATGGGTTGTATGGAATGAACAAAAAATGCATAAGACATGTAGTGTCATATCAAATGTATTAATAAACTGAGCAATCTGTCCCATATTATCAAGGTCTTTGGAGTTTTAAAATGTATATATTAACTTCCTACTTTTATATGTCAGTCAAAAATCAACAACCAATAATATTTTCGGAAAGTCATTATAAGTAACAAACGCGAATATAATTGTAACAGTAAAAGTCACTTTCACAATCTTATCTAAAACCTCAAGAATACATTAATTCATAAATCTATGCAAAGTAAATACATAAGTAAAATATACAAAATGTAATTACAGTTCACCTACCCTTAAGAATATTCATTATTGACAAGGAATCATTTAAACCAGGTTCAGGACATGTATTGAGCCAAAACTGCCACATGAAGTGGATAGATAAGTTAATGGATATATATTTAGAGAAATAAGCTATCTGGTGTCCTTATTTGAGATTAGTGAAGAAATTATGAGGGGGGAATGACAAATTTGCCCCTATTCTTGGGAGGAAAAGGTTGGGTACTTTTATGAATGGTTTTAATGTGGGGGTGAGACAAGGTATGGTAACAGCTAGGAGCAGGAATGGGGCTATGGCTATTTCTTACAACAATGATGCCCCAAGATAGTGATTGTACTTAGGAAAATGTGGAAAGTAATATTTCTGGTAGAACTCAAGGTTATTTTAGGTGTGGGTCCTACGATTACATACAGTAGGAGGAAAATATAAAGAACTATTTAGAAGATACCCTGGGACTTTTGGTGAAATCATGATGTCTAAAATGAGTAAATGTGGTAGCTGTATGTTACATTGGAAAGATATAATAGGACTCTTGGGTGCCTGGGGAAGTGTTGTAATTCCACTAGGGTGGTACACTTTGTCACCTGTACTTCATGCCCTGCATTTTATGTGGGCAAAACTAACAGAAAACTAAAAGAGAGAATATTTGAACATTTATACAGCATCAAAAAAGGAAAACAGAGTAGTGCCTTGTATAGACATTCAGCAAAATGCCTTTTTAAAAAAAGGTTTGTTTTCTTTATTATAGACAGGATTTTTATTAATGAGAGGGGTGGGTACTTTGAAAACTCATTTGAACAAAAAGAGTTAATGTGGCAATTATGTCTTAATGCCTCTACTGAATCTGGTTTAAATGATTCCTAGTCAAATATGAGTATTCTGAAGGGTAGGTCAATTGGGATTTAATGGTGCTATATTTTATATATTTTACTTATGTATTTTCTTTCCATTGATTTATGAATTAAGATGTATTCTGGAGGATTTTAGATAGGATTGCGAAGGTGACTTTTATTGTTACAATTACTTTTATGTTTCTGAAAATTTGATTGATTCTTGATTTTTAACTGACATGTGTAAGCAGGAAGTTATATGTGTAATTTTTAAACTTGAATGAAGTCCTTGATAATATGAGATGAAAGGGCTCAGCTTATTAATAAATTTAAGACAACAAAATGGGTTCTGGTGTGCTCTTTTTTTTGTATTTTTTTTTTTTTTGGTCATTCAAGTTCTTGTTTGTTTGGTTACATGGAATGAAAGAACAAACAAAATTATTTTTAATGATAATGGATTTAGCAACAATATTAAGTAAAATCAGATAACTTTTATGGAAGAAGGTGAGGGGGGTCTAATAGGGAAAAATTTGTTTGATTGTAAGAAAAATTATGAATATGTGTACATATATTTCTATGTCTATTTATTTGTACATCTGTAAATATTTGTAAATATGTATGTATATAAATAAAGCACCGTTACTCTTTTTGATAGAGGCTATGGAATCTTTTACATCAACCCAAGCTGCCACCAACTCAAGAAAATGGGGTTTCAGTTTAGCATCTCATCTGAAAGACAGCACATACAGGAATGCAGCACCACCCTGATGCTGTACTGTAATATCAGTAACTGATCTACTTGGTGTGGGAATAAAACCCACAGTCTTCTGCACCAAAGGTGAATGTGCTACCTGTTGCACCACTGACACTGGACATGCATAGAACAAGGTATTCTATACGATTCTTCAAATGAAGAACCAGAATTTACTTGTAAATTCTGTTTCAGCACTATAAAGTGTGATCATTTCATAGGTTCATAGGTGGTTACTAGGCTAGTGACCCTAGAGCCCTTACAAGCCTAACCATGTTAATCCTGAGTTGCTCTAATTTTCCTTGGTTAGATGGATATAATTTGCAGAGAGAGTCTATGATCAACACCAACTACCCCTGTCTATGAAGAACATGGGTGCCACCCCTGGGGTGAATTTTCAGTCTCCCATCCATTTGTCTAGGTTGCACTTGAATAGACTCAGTGAGGAGCTCTGCTTCACGTGAACTGGAAGTTTATTCCAGAGGATCATCAATCTCTGTAAGATATATCTGTCTGTCCAGCACATTCTGTTAATGTCACAGGCTAGGCTAAGATCACTAGAGCGAGTGACTCTTGTGCCATTTGACTTGTGGATGTGCAGCATTTCCATCAGGGCAGGGTCAGTGACTTCCCTATAGGCCAGGCACAAGTTACCTCTCAGCAACCTATAAGATACAGAGTACAGTGACAGGGCTTTTAGTCTATCAGTGTAGGTTATGGTTTGGATGCCCTATATTTTCTTGGTGAGAAACTCTGTGTTCCCTACAGCTGTTACAGGTGTCTGGTGAGGTACATGGAAACAGGAGCATTGTACTCTGTTAATGGTCTGATGAGGGTTGAGTACAGTGAAATTATAACATCCTTAGACCTGGATGCAGTGTCCTTACTTTTGAGATGAGCAACATAGAAGGCTTTCCTTACCACTGTGGAAACTTGGTGGTCAAAATTTAGATTGCTATCAACCTGTGTTCCCAAATCTCACACTACTGGGTTTGAACTTAGGGAGGTGCTGTCAATATTGTAATTAGCATGGAATTCCACTTTGCCAAAAGGGATAATAATGCACTTTTTTGCATTTAGTTTTAGACTGTGGCTTTGGCACCAATCATTTGTCTGTATTAGCCTCTCCTTTAATATGTTAACATTGTTGTGAACTTAATGATTCCACCCAATTTGCAATCATCAGTGAACTTGGTAAGTTAAAGGCTGTCTATTTTAGCCTGGACTTCTGAGAAATTGATTTCAAACAAGAAAGAGCTCAGCACAGATCCTTGTTGCACGCCACTAGTGACAGTTCTACTGGCAGAAGTGGAGTCACCAACTTTGACAGTATGTGTTTTGTCAGTGAGCCAACTGGCTATCCATCTAATGATGTAAGGGTTGATCCACAGCTGTGAGAGTTTCTCAGAGATACTGAGTAAGGCATTGTGTCAGAAGTCTTGGCTAGGTCAATATAGGTGGTATGCACTCTCTTAGTTTCATCCAGGGCTTTAGTGACTTTCTCAAAGAAGTCTACTAGGTTTAATAAGCATAATCTACCCCTAACAAAGCCAAACTGAGTTGCATATAGAGTCTGAAGGTGGCCTATGTCCTTGTCTTAATAAGGCCCTTGATGATTCTTTCCATGGCCTTGCAGATGACGCTGGTTCTATAATTCACAAGGTCAGTTGATGGCCTCCTTTTGTGCAAGGGGATTACTGTTGCTGTTCTCCACTCTGCTGGAACAAAGCCAGTTCTCAGGCTATGGTTAAAGAGGATGCCAAGTGGGCCCACTAGGTTCTATTTTATGGTTAGTAAGCAACCTGGGATGTTATCTGGTGCCTTTGAGGCTGCGTTTTTGGCCTTGGAGAGTGCAGATATGACCTGATCTCTAGAGATACTATGCAGAGGAGTGGTATTAGGTATGCATTGGGATATGGCTGGTGGAGACAGGGAGGTGAAGTTTGTGCCAAATCTGTCAGCTATCAGGTTGGCAATTTCCTCCAGTACAGTATGAGTGGTGCCATCCACTACCAGTTCGGAACATAGATGTGTATTCCCTTTTAGATGTTGGACATAGTTAAAGAATGCCTTATGATTATCTTTGGCTAGGGATGCTATTTTAGCTTCATAGTTCACTTTAGAGGACTTTACAAGATTTCTGATTTGCTTGTTCAAGCTGTTGAGGGAATTCTTCCTTGGCTGGGTCAGTTCCCTCTTGTTCTTTGACATCAGTTTCTTCCTCTTGTTATATAACCTGTTTATACTTGAGGTCCACCAGCATTGTTTGTTCTTTCAGGAGGACCTGGTTTTGATCCAGTACAGCTGAGTCTATACAGTTGTTTAATTGTTTATACAGGGCATTTGTGTACACCTGTATATAGGAGTCATTGTTGTCTGTGATTGCAGATGGTATAAAACTTTTTATGCTATCACTTAGTAGGCTATAGCTTGCTTTGGAAAAGTTTTTTTTTTTTGCTCCTATGGGGGTATCAGGTCCAACAGTTACTTCAAATGAGACAAATTTATGGTTCGACCTTGCCAAGGAGGCATCACACAGGGGGAAGTACAGTGCCCCCCCCCCATGTTGGTGAGTACTATATCTAGGACATTTGAGCCCCTTGTTGGAGAGCAGACTATCTGTTCTAGAACATTTGTGTTGACAAAGTTCAGGAACCTCTGGACAAGCATGTTTGTGCATGTGTACATTTCGGATTCCGGCGTGTAGCCCGCAGGACAATTCCCTGCGAGCTACATCACCGAACCCAAATGGCTGCAGCGGCACTTTGCCGTAGTGCAATATGGCTGAAAAGCCTAGCCGCTGCAGCTGTAATCTATGTACGGGCAAAGGCAACGCGGATGTGTAACACATTCCTTATTTACATTCAAGGAATGCATTTATCGAAGTATTTATTTATTTTGTTGTCAGTCTGACAACAGAATAAATAAATACTTCACTAAATGCATTCCTTGAATGTAAATAAGGAATGTGTTACACATCCGGTACGGTTGCCTTTGCCAGTACATAGATTACAGCTGCAGCGGCTAGGCTTTTCAGCCGTATTGCACTATGGCAAAGTGCCGCTGCAGCCATTTGGGTTCGGCGATGTAGCTCACAGGGAATTGTCCTGTGGGCTACATGCCGGAATCCGTACGTTTCCCAGTTGATGGAGGGATAATTGAAATCTCCCATGACTAAGGTGTTGGTCTGTATGGTGAGTGACTCCAGTAAGTCCAGGGAGGTGATGTGCTTTTCTTGGTTCATGGTGAGGGACCTATAACTAGCAATGATGTGGTAGAGTATTTTCCTTATAGTTAATTGGACATGAAGTAGCATGAGAAAGTCATACTGTTTGTCCAGTCTTGAGGTGTACTTGGCCTTAATGAAAATGGATATACCTCCACCTTTGTTTTTTTTCAAACTCATTTAAAGGTCTGAATGTGTGGAAGACATTGTAGCCTTGCATGGCCAGGGTGCTCTCCATGACCTTGAACCATGTCTCATTGACCACACAGACATCAGCATCTTTCAAGTTGAGGAGTGCTTCAAGAGAATGCAGCTTCCTATTCAGAGTCCTAGGATTAAGGAGCAAAACCTTTAGTTAGTCTCAAGTGGATTTTGTAATATCAGAAATGTTGCTGTTTTGACAGTGCCTAAAAAAGACCCTATGAGGTAGGCAAGCACCTTTGCCAGTATCCAAAATCCTAGAAGACGCAGGTCCAGACCATCTCTGGCAGAACGGTGTGGTCTGTCAGTCATGTCTTCCCAGGCTGGCGTATACTGGATCCCCCTGGAATGACACCAGAAGCTAAGCCAATTGTTGAAGTTGATCATTTTTTGTTTATATTGTGGCATCATTCTGGGTGAAGGTGGAATGCTGCTTAGGGCTAGGGTCATACCTGCCTGAGACACCTAATCTGAGATTTCAGTCATGTTTCTCTTCATATAGTCTAGAGACGTATGTCTGAAGTTATTCAGCCCATCATGGACTATGACAGAGACATAACAGTACTTGTTGAGTGACTTGGGTGCATGTGTGATTTGACAGATCCTAACACCTAAGAGGCAGATGACCATGACCTTCTCTTTGTCCAGCCTAGTGAGGGGCACATCTGTGTATCTGACTATGGAGTCGCCTATGACTAAGACATTAAGTTTTGAGGTGTTCTGCCTTAGGGTTTTATCTGCTAAGACACTATTGTATGTGTTATTATGAGTACTGATTACTATTTGCATAGCAGTGTGTGCAATTGGTTTACCTTTGAGAGGTCTCTGATCTTATGGTAGGCTTTTAGTGAGTACCTCTGCATATTTTGGTTTATGTGTTCTGACCTAATTTTATGTGAGAGATAAAGTGTGTTTGCTGACAACCTGTTTGATGTCCAGTTTGTTGTTTCAGGAGAGACCTGACTCCAATGTTATAGTGTAATTACATCTCTTACATAGGGCATCTGTTTCTTTTAGTAGTAAATGGTCATCAGTATACATGAGGCAATTACTACATTGCCTCAGGATACCCATGTCAATCACCCTGACCGGAGAAATTATGGGAAACTGCCCCTCCATTATAGCACTTTTTTTTTACCATATGTACTATTAGGGAAGGGAGGGGGCTAGTTAGACTATTGTTTTTGCACTAGGACTAACAAAGGGGCTTGTTCTGTTGAAGGCTAGGGATGATGCGTGTGGCAACGCTGCTCAGTGCACAGCTGAGTTGCCATAGTGCAGCAAGGAAGGTTGCTATAGGCAACTCAGCTGTGCACAGGCTTCTATGGAAAAATTGTCTTTTAAGGTATTTACATCCATACAGGGTACCCTTAACCCCAACTGCACACTCTGCAGTAACACTCAAATGTGAGGCTTAAATACAGCCAAAAATAAACACTTTTAAGCTACTCTACCAATAGGAAAGCATGCAATGAACCTTCCTACAGCAATCCCTAACTAAGACAAGGCTGGATCTACACTCTTTTACCACAAAAGTGCAGGGGAGCCCATCTTAATGTAAGATGGCTGGTTTAGTGCTGAAGTGTATCAATAACAGACTAGATTCATCAGATCTGAATCTAAACTATGCTATCTAGGCTAATTATAGGGTTTTATATAGAGCTTCATCTACTGGTTGAAAAAGCACAAACATTCCTCTTTACATGTCATGAGAAATCAGCCTCTGTTACCATAATATTAGTTTGTCAGACTTGCCAGAGATTAAATTATTCAATGACTGATGTATGTCATTCTTGAATGAAAAGCTCCACTCAGAATCAAAATTAATAGCCATGCTGACTTTAAGCAGAGGTGTTAAGCCACATGTTCTATGCAGGACTCAGAAACACATAGCATAATGCATTAGGCAAAATTTCTTAGGGAGTGAGGCAAGCAAGGTGGGGCCAGTTCAGAGTCACAGATAGCACCGTTGCACAACAGGTCAAAATTGAGAGGTTGACATTGTATGTTAATGACCACAGAGAGACATGGAAATGAGTGATATTATGGTAATGAGCCATATGCAACTATAATTGAAGATAACATGAGGAGTGATTCAGATATCCATAAAAAAATTGCATGATCAGCCATGATTGCCAGGGAGGTTGCAAACTATGCTAAGATGCTAGCAATAGTAATCTAAGAGTATGTGTAACAGGCTGGAGTCACAGCCAGTGTCAATAAATTGACACTTCATCGCCTTTCTGTGTTTCAAAAGGATCTGACCATCCCAACATAATCATCATCTGCAAGACAGGGATAGAGTCAAATGTTATTGTGTGCCCACACAGAGAACTTGTAGGCTATGCTGTCCATACATGGAATCCCATAGGATGCATGAAATACCAATTCCAGTGGACATGAAGGTATGTTTCATAGGTAAGTACTAAACTAGCTGCCCTTACAGGCTATTTTAAACCTAGCCAATTTCCATCAAAGGTGGAAATCTAACCCTGTACCTTGTGTCTGTGAGGTAAACACCTTAAGCATTATGCCATCCCCAACCCAAACCATGGGGTTCATAGGTTTATACTAAGCTAACTGCCCTGAAGGTCCATTTTAAACCTAGCCAATAACCCAAGGTCAGAATCAAACCCTGCACCGTGTGTCTCTGAGGTAAAGACCTTAACCATTATAAAACAACTAAAATCACATACCCAACTATGGCTAATCAAAACAAAAACAAAACCACTAAGTCCACAGGACTAAATGCAAGAGAAAAAAAAACTTTTTTAGCATATTAAGACCTTTATTACATGCTTTCGTCAGTGCAGACTTCATCAGAAAAACTTCAACAATAAAAAACAAAACCTTAAATAAGTAGCTCAGTTAAGTAAAACCAGTCAAATCATTAACTTATTAACACTTAAAAGAAAGAATAGAATATACCACAATGCCTATTTACACCATATAAAAACTGTCTTTACACCTTTAATACATAAGGTTTCCTATATTTCAGAAAATATTTTATATTAATAACATCATTTATACTAGGATATTTATCAGCTTCTAATTTTAATTGCCATAGTTTCCCTCTGTTCTAACAAATTCTTAAAATTGCCTCCCTGATACTCACTCAATACCTGTTCTAAAATAGAAAATAAAAACTTTTTATAATGGGCACATTCAATAGTATGTCTATATAGGGCATTTCTCTTATCTTTAAATTTAATACTGTAAAGATGCTCTTTAATTTGATCTTGCAGCTTCCTAGTTGTCATCCCTACATAAAAAGCACTGGACCCTGAACATTTACTAATATAAACCACCCCCATGGTTTTACAACTAAACCTACCTAATACTGGTAATGTATGGGATAAATTATCCAGATGAATAAATGGTCCATCTAATATAAAACAACAAGTTTTACACTCACCACATTTATACATCCCTTTGTTTTGTTAGTTACTAAACTTGGGAGTTTAATTTTTGTATTATCCTTCTGTAACAATGTTTTTATAGGGTCTATATCAGAACACCAAAAGTTCACATTTTCGAATGTTCTTACATCGACCCCTAATCAGCGAATGCTGACAACATCGAACATTCAGAAGAGCGAATATTTTCCTAGGGAAAATATTTGCTGTTCCAAAACACATACACACAACACAAGCACACCAAACAAACAGCAATCCACACACATACACCCAAAATCTTACAGCTAACCCTACACTAAACTGCACAAACACCACTAACTATCCACTTACCTTAACCCAAACCTTAACCCTAAGGTCAGTCACTATTGCACACTCACCTCACCTGCGCCCTAACCCTAACTCACCTAACCCGCCCTAACCCTCATGTCCACACAATCGCACACATACCTCCCTCGTGCCCTAACCCTAACTCACCTAACCCATGCCCAATCACACACTTACCTGAACCCGACCCGTAACTTTCCACCACAGCGCTGAAAATAGCAAAATGACAGAAACGGACAACCAAATTCTTTCCCTAGGAAAAAATTCAGTTATCTGTCGTTTTGCTATTTTCAGCATTCGCTGAATAGGGGTCGATGTAAGAACATTCGAAAGTATGAACTTTTGGTGTTCTGATATAGACCTGTTTTTATATTAACACTGTTTATATAAATAAAACTAGATGTTTTACCTATTACTTTAAATAGTTCTTTATTGCCTTCAAATATGGCCCAATTATTCTCAATTACAGAACACATTGTATAACTATTTACCATCATATCTAAATTATAAAATACTTCCTTTCCCTTTTTCTTTTGACCATAATTCAACCTCTTATTATTATTTACAAAAGTTTCCTTAAGAATCAGTGGGAATTCAATATTTCTTTTAAGCATAATTTCATTCTTAATTTTATCAAGAAAATCCTGTTTGAACCCCTATCTAAAAGAAATTTCATTATAAACTCAAGCTCTTCTCTAAATTTCATATCATTCAATGTCATTTTGCTTGCTCAAATAAACTGTCCCAGGGGAATATTATTTTTATAAAAAGTCTTTATTTTCTATTTTAGAACAGGTGTTGGGTGACTATAGGGGAGCCGATTTCAAGAATTTGTTAGAGTAGAGGGAAACAATATGGCAATTAAAATTAGAGGCCAATAAATATCCTGGTATAAATGATGTTATTAATATAAAATGTTTTCTGAAGTATAGATTTTATATGGTGTATATAGACTTTGTGGTATATTCTATTCTGTATTTTTAAAAGTGTTAATAAGTTAATGATTTGATTGGTTTTACTTAATTGAGCTACTTGTTTAAGGTGTTGGTTTTTATTGTTGAAGTTTTTCTGATGAAGTCTGTACTGACAAAAGTTTGTAATAAAGGTCTTAATATGCTTAAAAAGTTTTTTCTCTCTCTCTTCTAGTCCTGTGGTTTTATTGTTTTTTTTTTCGATTAGCTACAATTGGGTATGTGATTTTAGTTGTTTTATAGTGTCAGTTAATCAAGTCCTAATGGCTAGTGGAGCACGAGATGAGTTACTGGACTTAACGATCCATTCTACACTGGGTTCCAAGGAACAAAATGTTTTACAAGCTCTGCTGGAAACAATGAGTGACATTCAAAAATCTTTGAGCCAACTGCTTCATATCCAGACCAACAAAAGATGAGTGAACCAGCATGCAGGCAAATCCAGTGATACACCAGCAGAGTCCAAAATGAAAAAAAAAATCACTGGAAATCATTTAGCTCACTCTGCCCTGGTTTCCATTGATTTCATTTTTCATATCCAGACCAAACCATGGGTGATGAGAAATGAGATAGTGGACTCAGATGAAGATCTAAATACTGTTATTGAAGTTAATTGTCTGGGTTCGTTAACTAATTTTAAAAAGGTTGGCTGTAAATTTAAAGAAATTGCCTCTATATTAGATATGAACTATGATCCATTTAAGAGTAACGGATCAACTCAGAACAGAGAGCATGTGGAGAATGAGTTAAAAGATGTATAATGAATTGGAAAAATTATTGAGAAAATATAGTGCCCTTGATCTTGAAATTAAGTATTTTCGACAATGTATAGAGTTAAAAATAGTACCTAAAGGGCTCCATTTTTTTTAAATGCCCGAATGGGCTGTCCAGGGACAATCCATTTTATATTACTGTGACTGAGTATTTTAATACAGCTGGACTGGGGTTCTTGAAGTTGTTGATTATTAACAATAAAGAAAAATTAAGTGTTATTAAGGAAAATGTTCAGAGACTAGATCAGCAAATATTATCATTGTCAACCAATGCTATTGGGTCCAATGTAGAATATAATAATAGCTTTCAACAGCTGGAACATTTAGATAAGGTGATTGTAGAAAGAAAAAATAAACAGCTATGGAGAGATATAGATGCTTATGAAAATAATGCTGCTTATATAAACTTTGATCCGATGCATAAATCAAAACAACTGAAGAATCTGAAATGTAATAACTTCCTTAAAAACATAGCTTTTCTACAGTGAGTCACCAGTCAGATATAAGAAGTGAATCAAGATGCAAGCACCATTCTGACGTCACATCAGAGTCCTTAAAAGGGGTTTCAGAGAAGCAACTAGTGAAATACAAAAGCTCCCATATAATCCTTCAAAAAAACTGTTTATATCAAGACCAGGGAGCAAGACCAAAGTTTTTTTCAGCAAAGAAAGACGTAAAAGCCACAACAGAGACATGGCATGAAAACCAAAGCAAAGACATTTTCGTAATTGTCAATGAACAACTATTGAACAATAAAAGTAAGATTTTTAATTTGTCCAATGTAGCTCTCACTTCAGTTCATATGAATTTGTTAGAATTAGGTCTTAATTTTCTTCAAGGGAGATAAACCAAAGTCTCTAGTATGTTGTTGAACTTGAAACAATATTTACGCAAATTAAATGTAAGATATATTTTGGAAGGAGTTAAAGAGTCAGAAAAAAAGTTTGTTAAACTGTGTATAATTCCCTCATTAATACATACCTTAAAAGTGTTTAAGTCAGTGTGTGAAAGGGACATTAGAATGCTGTTAATTAGTAAATGTGAAATATTGTTTTTTAACCTGAGTTCTACAGAAAGAAAAGCTTTAAGAGAATTAATGGAAAATAAAAATTTAAGAATTATGAAACCTGACAAGGGGGGTGGCTTGGTATTAATGGAATAAGCCTTATATGAACAGAGTATTTTTGAAATGTTGGATAATGAGAAAGAATATAGTTTAGTGGAGGTAGCAGAAGTGCAAAAATTTTTAAAAGGGTAAATACTTTTTTGTATCAAAGGTTTATGGAAGGTTTTGTAGATCAATAATTATATGATTTTTGTAGTGTTGAATGTCCAAGAGTGGGAATTTTATTTGGAATTCCCAAAATTCATAAAGATCCAAGCCACCCCCCTTTCAGACCAATAGTCTCAGCACCTAATTATATAATATAAGGGATTCCTTTATTCATAGACTCCATAATTAATCATGTATCTTGTGAGTTAAATTCTTATGTTAAAGATTCCTGGGACTTTTTGGATCAAGTTCGCAACTTTAACATTGAGTATAGTTACAGCCCTGATTTGAATAATATGTGCACCATAGATGTTTCTTCTCTGCTTACATCTATTCACCATGATTTGGGAGTTGAATATATATGAGCCTATTTAAACAAGTTCACTAAATTATCTAGTGTCATTATTAATTTTTATTGTACCGTGTTGGCAATCTTATTTGACAATAATTCTTTTTTGTAATAAATTTTACAAGCAAAAGAGAGGAATTATGATGGGCTCTCCTGTAGCTCCTTCATTTGCTAATATTGCAATGGGTTTTTGGGAACAGATAACCCTGAATAACATTAGACAAAGAGTCGATATAGTATATTACAAAAGGTTTGTCGATGATTTATTTTTCATTATAGAAGGTACTAAGGATGATTGTTTGATGTTATTAGAACTGATGAACAAAGAATCTGAATTTTTGAAGTTTACTATGAGAGGAGTTGGTAATATAGTGAATTTTTTACATGTTACTCTAGAATGGAACTATGAATTAAGTCAATCTGACAATTCTATTTATAGAAAAAATACTTTTGTGAACAACTATTTACATTATAGAAGTAATCACTCTTTATTTATGAAAAATAATATTCCCAGGGGACAGTTTATTCAAGCAAGCAAAATGATGTTAAATGATATGAAATTTAGAGAAGAGATAGAGTTTATAATTAAATTGTTTTTAGAGAGGGGTTATAAACAGGATGATCTTGATAAAATTAATAATGGAATTATACTTAAAAGAAATATTGAATTCCGACCGATTCTTAAGGAAACATTTGTAAATAATAAGAAGAGGCAGAATTATGGTCAAAAGAAAAAGGGAAAGGAAGTGTTTTGTAATTTAGATATGACAGTAGTTATGCGATACTTTCTATAACTGAGAATAATTGGGCCATACTTGAGGGCAATAAGGAACTATTTAAAGTAATAGGTAAAGTACCTAGTTTTGTTTATAAATACAGTGTTAATATAAAAACATTGTTACAGAAGAACAATACAAAAATTAAACTCCCATGTTTAGTTACTAACAAAACCAAAGGGATGTATAAATGTGGTGAGTGTAAAGCTTGTCCCTTTATATTAGAGGGACCATTTATTCATCTGGATAATTTATCCCATACGTTACCAGTATTAGGTAGGTTTAATTATGAAACCATATATATTATAAAATGTTCAGGGTGCAGTGCTTTTTATGTAAGGATGACAACTAGGAAATTGCAAGATCGAATTAAAGAGCATCTCTACAGTATTAAAATTAAAGATAAGAGAAATGCCCTATATAGACATACTATTGAATGTGCCCATTATAAAAAGTTTTTATTTTCTATTTTAGAACAGGGGTTGGGTGACTATAGGCGAGGCGATTTTAAGAATTTGTTAGAACAGAGGGAAACAATATGGCAATTAAAATTAGAGGCTGATAAATATCCTGATATAAGTTATGTTATTAATATAAATGTTTTCTGAAATACAGGAAACCTTATGTATTAAAGGAATAAATACATTTTTATATGGTGTAAACAGGCTCCATGGTATATTCTATTCTGTTTTTTTTAAAGTGTTAATATGTTAATGATTTGATCGGTTTTACTTAATTGAGCTACTTTACTTACTTAAGGTGCTGGTTTTTATTGTTGAAGTTTTTTCTTATAAAGTCTATACTGACGAAAGCATGTAATAACGGTCTTAATACCTTAACCACTATGCCTAACCCACCCAATATTTAACACTGACAAGTCTTGCTACAGGGACCTTGAAGTGACCAATATGTGCATAGAGGATGTATCATAGGAATTTGCCTCCTATGTACTAGAGCATTTCCTTGATGTTAGTCTGCAGCATGTGAGAGACCACAATGGTTCTCAAGAACCACAGAAGACAGAATCACCACTATGCAGGAATTTTATGAAGTAGCTCATTTCCCTGAGATTCTAGGGACCACTTGACTCCACCCACATCACTATGAGGGCCCCATTTGATCCACAAAAATAATAGTACATCAACCAGAAGGGTTTCTACTCCATAAACTAACAGATGATGTGCAACACACATGGTAGTATATTACAATATGTCTATGTATTCATCTACTTCCTCTTAACCCTTTCTACCTTTTTTATTCAACCATTTTTGTCCCATTTATAATACAAAACTAGTAGGGACTTTGTAGTACAGCATTAGCTGAGCTGCTGGGCAACCAGCTGTGCTCACAGCAATGTATCTTGTGCATATGAATGCACAACATTGCATACATGTTACAAGCATATGGTCACATGACCACCAAGGCACTGTCCCAGTCATTTCATGACCACATTTTCACCTGTGAATTACTTACTTATTCTAACTTTGTGGTGCAACATTACTCCTAAGCAATAGTTAATCAGTATTAGACCACATTGTTCTGCTTTGATTGTGAAATTTGGAGCCTAATGCACCCACGTAATTTTTCTGAATCCTGCCCTTTTTTGTATAAAAAGTGGAAAATATTCAGTTACAGGAAAAAATAGAAAATAATATACCCAAAATCTTAAAAATAACAGCTTGTATTCCATTTCCAACAGAATTCTACCTTAACTTTTTTCACTGTCTCTGTTTTAAAGGCCCACTGACTCATATTCCTTTTGTAAACAATTAAACTGCTCACAGACTTCAAACAAAAACACACAGCATTTACTTAAGTGAAAGCAGTGACAGAAGGTTTGCAGCATAGGCAGTGTTTTGCATTAGCATGATATTTTGGCAGTTGACCTAGTTGTGACCTTCCTTTCTTCCTTCCTTCTTCTTCTGGAAACCACTGATTTTTTTTTTCATTCCAAATACATTTTGTATGGTTACGTCACTAAGGCCTTTGTGCAGTTGTTGATGCCACTACGCATATGCAGTGGTCATATATCAGAACCCAGCACATCTGCCAGCGTGTACATCTGGCTTTGTTTCTTTGCTTCGTATTTCTTTCATAACTGGGTAATCCTTCTCCTACACTAACAACAAAAAAGAAATTGTTTTAAAAAATTTGCTGGCGGTCTGTATGACATCAACAGAGAAAGTATTTTATTTATTTTTACAGACTGCAGAGTCTGTTTTTTGACCCCAGCAATAATCCATTTTTCATAAGTCTGGAAATATTTTTAAGCAAGCTAGGTATACAGACATACACATTCCATTAACTTTCTAGGTCCAAAGTGAAGCGGTCCAAACCACAGCTACTTTTTCCATAGTGTTGAATATTTCAACACCCATGCAGAATTAGCTTTCTGTAGCTAGGCTCAGACACACCGGCACCAGAGCCTTTTTTCTACATTGCCTTTTTCCTGTGGGGATGTACATGGTAGGTGCTTTCACTGAGATGGATGTGCCATATTAACTGTGTTGAAAATATCTCTTACAATGAGACATACACGATTCATTAACGGTGTAATATGTTATGTGTGATGTCTGAACTTTAGTTCCAGCAGATATCTAACACATTCCTTTGTACTCCCTGCCAAAGAAAAAGAGATTTTCTATATCAAACTAATTTTTCTGTATTGTTGTCTTCTATGACTAAATACCTTATCTACTTGTCTTAAAATAGTCTTTTGTGCAATAGACTCCACATTTGTATCATTTTTAAGAACACCAGTTATTCCATAATTCCATTTATTACTAAAAATGTGAATTATACCTGCTTTGATCAAGTTTCTTATTGCTTACTGATTCATTAATAGAAATGTAAGCCAGGGAAGGTAGTTTCAGCTGGGATTTGTAACATGAGACAATATACAAATGAGAGATATTATTAGAATTAAAGACATATGTAACTTTCTTTCACCTTGTTAATGTGAGTGGCTGATTGCAAATGCCACATAATCACTATCTTAGCCTTCTGGGAGAGCCATGGCCAAGGAATACAGCAACTGATAATTAGTTCAGATCATCAAAGAATTCTCATTCAATAATAGTTTCCAAGTGTAAACCACTGGGGCTTCACTTACAGATTAAGTTCAGCTTTAGCATTTTCAGCAAAAGTACAATCCTATTGAAAGTTTATTATTTTTTTTTTAAGTAGACATACTTTAATGAGCTACACTAAAATGCAGAATAGAGCATGGCTGAAATAAAATTTTCTGTTTTTGTCTGTGCAGAATATGTTGCTAACAATGATATTAAGCTTAATGTTCCCTACCTTAACATCACTTCTGACATCGAAAGATGTCTGACCACTCCAACTTTTTTTGCTGTACTTGGACCTGAGAATACCATGGTCGCTCTGAATGAACATTTTCTCTTTTTTTCCTTCCAGTTTTTGAACACTGTACATGCTACAGACATGACATATGAGATGCGGGATGCAGAAAACATTTATTTTTATTTACTTATTAAGTTTGTTAACCCAGAAAGTGGAATGATCCAAGTGGACATATTTCAGCCACAGAATGGAGGATGAGGCAGTAGATACACTCAACAGTAACAGTAAAAACAATAAGTTGCAGCTGTCGCCCCTGGGATTCGGGATACTGGCTAAGGATCTTGCCACCCCTATAGTGCCTTTTTTAGGCAAGGTTCAAATGACAAACTCACCACCATAGCAGATACAAGCAAGCAAAATCTGAGGGTAATGCTACTCAGTGCTAGAAGTCTAAACCTCAAAATGTACTCACTGGAGGACATCGACATCTGTGCAGTAACAGAGACCTGGTTCAAGGCTCTAGAGAGCACCCCTGCATTACCAGGCTATAATTCATACCATACCTTTTGGCCACCTAACCTGGACCGAAACAGTAAAGGAGGAGGAATGTCCATATTCATTAAGGATATCGACACCTCCAGGCTAGTTGCTCAACATAATGCATCCGAAATTATCCAACTGCAACTAACACTGTACCAGACTGCAATCCAGGTTGTAGCCTGTTATAGATTTCCCACCATGCTCCAGGATGCCCACTCAATGTTTCTTGATATACTGGATAATATTAAGGTACAGCCCAATACCCTAATAACGGATGATTTCAACTACCCCACCATCAACTGGGAAAACTACTCATGTACTAACTCATTTGCTCAACGTTTTCTGGAATTCATAAATTCCAATGCCCTGGATGAGCTTGTCCATAACCCCACCAGGGACAGCAATATCCTGGACCTGGTCATCACCAATATGGGTAACTGATGTTCCACGCCAGAGGTCAACTCCTTGCTGGTCAGATCTATCCACAAGCTAATCACCCTAGACATCCATATCCCGTCCCCACCCCCCATTAAGGAAATCATTGTAAAAATCTTCTCCAAAGCCAACTTCATGCTTCTTAAGACAGAAGTGGCAAACTTCACGACACCCATACTGACAGAAAATAGAGGTATGATTGCTGAATCCTATACAAATGCACTGTATAAGCACATACACGAGTGAATGGATCGTGCCATCCCCAACAGAACCAAGACACTATCCTCCAAAAAAAAGGAAACCAATCTGGTGGTCCCCTTCCATAAATAAACTCTACAACAGAAGGAAGCAGCTGTTGCAAAAAAGAATAAAGTCTCCTGATTGCAAGAACTCCCTGGTCAGCCTCAGTACGAAGCTGAGATCCCTCATAAAATCCTCCAAAGCTAGTTACGAAAATAAAATTGCCACTGATTCTAAAGACAACCACAAAGCATTCTACAGCTATGTCAAGAATCTCAATGGCAACACTCAGATCTGCTCTGAGCTGCAGCACAATGGCACTAGATATACAGAACCAACTGATATCGCAAACATCTTGGCAGATAGGTTCATTGCAAACTTTATACCCCCTCACCTGCCAAAGGGCCCATCTCTATACTGAAAGAATGCAAAGCCTCTGTAATCACGGATGCACAAGACCGCACTCTCCAAAGCCAAGAACACAGCATCCATGGGACCAGACAACATCCCAGGCTGTGTTCTGCATGAACTACAGAATGAACTGGCACCCCACCTAAGTACCATGCTCAATCATAGCCTCACTTCAGGCTTTGCACCTACTGAATGGTGCACAGTGATGGTTATCCCACTCCACAAAGGAGGCGCCACCATGGACCCTGGGAACTACTGCCTCATTAGCCTGATGAGCCTGGTCTGTAAGGCTATGGAACGTATCATCTTGGAGCTTATAAACAAAAACATAGGTAACCTCCAAACTCTGGACCCCACTCAGTTTGGGTTTGTAAAAGATAGATCATGTCTTCTAAACCTGACTGACTTCTTTGAAGCAGTCACCAGAGCTGTAGACGAGGGTAAGGTGGTGCACACAGCCTATCTTGACCTCGCCAAGGCTTTCAACACCATCCCCCACTCTAGAATTATAGATAAACTCACTAGACTGGGCATAAATCCCTATGTCACAAGATGGGTGGCCAACTGGCTCACTGACAGAACCAACACAGTGAAAGTAGCCAACTCCAAATCTGACTTCAGACCAGTGACAAGTGGAGTACTACAGGGTTCAGTCCTGGGTCCTCTCCTGTTTGGCATCTACTTCTCTGAAGTCCAGGCTAATACAGCAGGTCTTTGGCTAATGAAGTCTGCAGATGACTGAAAACTAGGAGCCATAATAGAATCGCCTAATGATGTGGGCATTCTACAAAGGGGCCTCACTGAGACGGATGCTTGGTGTCAAAGTCATGGCCTCAAGCTCAATACCAAGAAGTGCATTGTCATCCCCTTTGGGAAAAACACTATACCCATGAACTATCACATAGATGGTAGCCTACTAAACACTGAAAGTGTGATTAGAGACCTTGGGACACCGGTGGACAGTAGTCTCTCCTTTGATAATCACATCACCACAGTAGTCAGGAAATCCTTCTACGTGGCACATCTTATCACAAAGGGGTTCTCCTCCAGAAAAAAGGAGGTCATTGTTCCTGTCTACTCATCCTTCTTCAGACCCATTATAGAGTACAACACCCTGTTTGGCATGTACATTGCAAGACATCTACAACAATTAGAAAGGCCACAGAAATACCTCACTAAGAGGATTACCGGCCTCAAACAGATGCCATATGCAGACTGTCTCAAAAAACTCCAGCTCTACTCCATCACATATCACCTACTCAGAGGCGAACTCTACCTAACATACAAAGCCATGTCAAACCCAGATCTGTTGGACATGCTACACTTAAAGAAACCAAACTCTCCAAGCCACACACTCCAGGGACCTAAACCTTGCTACCACAATAAACAGAACGTGCTGGAGGGATAGATTCCTATCCCAGAGACTTCCCCTGCTCTGGAATAGAAAACCCATTCATGTCAAACAAAGCTCCTCATTAGCCCTCTTCTAGAAAAATCTTGACAATTGGATGGGAAATAGGAAATTCACCCTGGGGATCACTTCTTTGGCTCTGCTCGACAGCGGTACAGGAAAATTATTTTCTTGGGTGCCGAAAGCCAGGAAACTTTTTTGGCTAGGCTTATACGGGCCCAAAGGCCGATAGCCTAGTACCTACCTATGAACCTATAAAAGATGCACAAAATTGAAAATGCCCAATATATATAGAGTTAAAAATGAAGCCCAAGAAGCCCTGCAGTTATGCTCTAAATTCAGGAAAAAGTCAGCTTTGTTATTCATCTTTCTGATGTAAAAAAGATATTTAACATCTCTCAGTGCTACTACGTTTTAGTCTTGTGCTATAAGACAACAGTGGCCACAACCAGTCACCACAGGGCAGCAGTTAGAAGTTCAAACAGCTTTAAAAGTTGGATTTATGGCACAAATGGAATGAGCCCTGACTGTAACCAAGGTAGCCTTGGCTTGATTAACAAGCTGGGCACTTGAGATAAGAAAGGCAGCAGCGTTTGTCTAGCTCATTAATCCTGGGAAATGGGAGGGGTCATACGCAAGGATGACAGTCCTGATGGTGATACTGGAGTATGACTCCCATACTTACAAAATACTGATAGCACACACATGCTGACAGATGTTCTTGACAGTAATGGCCTTACATCATTAGACATCAGGCATGAGACTGGAGAAGCAGGTAACACATATAAATAAAAAATCACTATTGCCACAAGTTTTATATCATTTTAGGACACCTCAGTCTCCTTTCTGGCAATTGTAGGCATACCTTTCAACCTCTTAATGCAAGAATTCTGGACAAAGCCAAAAACAATGCGGGGACAAAGACCTAACGTAGGGACGATTTTTAAATATTGCTTCCGTAAACTTAGAAAGTTGATATAATAACAATTTTGCATGCATTTTCTTAAGGGTATGAAGTCTGAAACGTAAATGTTTTTCAATAATTAGTGACTTCAGTCCTCAATGATTTGCCTGAAAACCATACATTTTTTTGAGAAACAGACTAAAAATATGAGGCATAAATCTGTATATTCTTTGAAAATTTGGACAGTCGAGAGTATGACAGGAGGGTTTCAGATTAGGTTCGGGAGTGACTCCCAACATTCAGTTCAGTGAGGAGCACTAGTGTCAGCTGATGGTTGGCTCGACAGGGGCCAAAATAAAGAAAAAAAAAACACTTTAAAAATGTGGCAGTGCAAAATGTCTAACAGCTTTTACATCATCAGTGGGGCATTTAGCTTCTGTCTGCTGTTTGTGTGGCTGTTCAAAGCTGCTAAACACTTTGCACTCCTAGACTTTTTTACTTCTGTAATTCATAGTAGATAGGAATGCATAAAGCTGCATGCACTACAAAGAACATCTCCAGTCATAGCTATGTATTTAGTGTTCTTGTTATGGATGTCTAGGCTGGCCACTCAGGCTTAGTTTTGCTCTACTCTCAGGGTGAATAAATTAGTTATGCTTGGATACGAGATCATAATCCCCAAATAATAAACAAATCATAAATATCAGGTGTTTACATTGAAATGATCAGTACATTTCACTCAGATGTCAGTTCACCAGTAGATATCTATGAGATATTGGTACTGAAATATTCCACTGGTGTATCAATACTGTCTGTTCTCTGGAGCTCAGATGTCATTCCTGTTTGGGATATCAAGTTGCATCACAGATTAGTTACTTACCAGATAATGTTCTTGGCATAGCACGTAATTATGTATCCCAATTTTAACCAACCAAAATAGTATGTTTGCTCTTTCTCTATCAAAGGTGATCACAGCTGTCTCAGACTTTTGCCTGAAATGAGGCATGGCTGAACCAGACAGGATGTGGAATTGTAAGGATGATGGAATTCTGGTGAATTGCTAAGCAGTACTTCATATTTTTCCTGTTGGAAAACTAGATATGAACATGGATACTGGAATCATCCAAAGTAGGGGATGCACATAGGATGACATGAGAAACCACAAGAGAATGAAGCAGTTTATATTTCTGGTCTTAACTGATAAAAGAAAAATATTTAGGGACCAGAAGGTAATATACATACCTACTGACATGCGTGGAAGGAACAGCAAGTGATTTTATTCATTTTAGCTGTTTACCTTGTTTTCTTAATGGAGATAGGCTCGCTGGATGGCAAACCTTTTTTGTGGACACCCAAGTAGGATCTTATAAGCAGACGCAAAGCAGAGCATAGACACAAAAAAATAGGATACAAATACAGGTGTTGTCATTACAGAATGTAAAAAATGGGTGAAGCACTGCCCAGGAGTAGACAAAATATAATTAATACAGAAAAGCTTCATATTTATATTGAACACATATTTACTGTGAGCAATGCTTATAATTAATTCATTCATTTATCACTGTTAATTTGAAAGTTCCATCTGGGAATACCCCATTTTCACTAGAAGCCAAAGAAGAGGTGCCAGCTTGGTACATACCGATCTTATGGTAATGAAGGTCAAAAGCATACAATAAACTGTCAAAGCAGATGATCATAAAATCAATTATCAAAGACAAAATATTTATTTACAAAATGTATTATTTAATTAAAATAAGATTCAGAAAAAGTTATATGCAGAGGAGTACTTGGAGGGGAGAGAAGAATCAGATGTAAGTACTGTATGCTTATACCATTTCAGCATGTATACTTATCATGCCCTGATGTGGGTGACAGTGGTAGCAGCGAGCTGAGCAGGCAGACCAAATATCCTCAGCTCCAGCAACAGTTTCCAGTTTTTTTATGTGACTCCTTGGAAAAATCAGAAAAGTAATCCCTTCACCATGTCCTGGGGCCTACCCCGAGTAAGCTGTGCATGGTACACCTTCCACCGGAGGCGAAAAGTTACCCATACAACTTCAACTGATTCCTGTCAACATGGAAGAGTAAGGAATGTACTCCAAGGTCCTCCTGGATTACTAAGCTCCTCATTCTATCACTAAAAGTGAGAAATGCTATCAAGTGATGTCATCCTTTCAGTTACCACCCAGGGGTAATGAGCATAGGTAAGACTGATGGGGGATATATTTTCACTGATAAATTCAGCCCTCTGTGAAATGACTCGACTGGTGATTCACCACCACCATCAAGTGTAATGTCTTAACTACTGCTGCACAAATCCATTGGTCGGTGTCTTGGTACCCTCCACTGTCACTTGTGAGCAAGACCTGGAACTCCCATGACTCCTCCAATAAGTGCGCAAGGACAAAGTGTCGATTCATTATTTCATGTCCAGGATGGAATTACTCTTTCTGAATTTGAGGCCCAGCTATTGGATAAAGTATCTTTTTAGTATCCTGGCATACATTGGCCTAGTAGGCTGAGAAGTGTGATTTCTCTCCCAATAAATGGAGCCTACCCCCAGTCCCCTTTTTTTGAAAATGGGGACCATGGCAACAGTTTGCCTACCCAGAGGTACTGTGTCAGACTTCCACAAAATACTGAAAAGGTACATTGTCCAGCACATTCTGCATAAGTTCATAGGTTCATAGGTATATACTAGGCTAACAACCACAAGTGCTTTTACAAGCCTAGACATGCAATCTAACCCAAATGTTCATAGGTTCATAGGTAGGTACTAGGCTAATGGCCCAAGGGCCTACGTAAGCCTAGCCAGCAAGGTTCCATAGCTTACGTCACCCAAGAAAGTTATCTTCCTGTGCCACTGTCCAGCAGAGACACAGAAGTGATCCCTGGGGTGTATTTCCTATTTCCTATATCATGGGACTTTGTTAAGGGGGTGGTATGTTAGTTAGTAAGTTTCTAGAGGATATATGTGGAATATGTTAGTTTGGACACTACTGTCTTCCTCTATCAGAAGCATGGGGGCCAGACCCAGGGTGAATTTCCAATTTCCTTATCATGGGTCAAACTTACACTTAGAAAGGATTAGATATGAACTTTGTTGGAGCAGTTCCAGAGCATGGGGATCCTCTGAGATACATATCCATCTCACCAACATGTATTATTTATGTCACAAGCAAAATTTAAATCTTTGGATATACTGGTTCTGATGTTCATTTTGCAGATGTACAAAAGATCCACCAGAGCTGGATCTGAAGACACTTTTTATGCCAGGCATAAATCTCCTTTCAGTGACCTGTAAAAGACCGAGTACAGATATAGACCTTTAAGATGATCCATATTGGACACTGTGTTTAGACCTTGGATTCTCATTACAAGGAACCTTTGTGGGCATTCCAACTGTTGTATCTGTCAGGTCAAGTATATGGCAAAGGGGGACATTATACTCAACAATGGGCCTAATAAGAGCTGAATAAAGTGGCACTGTGACTTCCTCAGACCTACTTACCATGCCCTTAATTATAAGTTGGGTGACAGAATGATTTTCTTAATATCTTGGCCAGATGTTAGTCAAAGGCCAGATTACTGTCTACATATGTTCCTAGATTCCTAACAAACAGTTCTTCTTTTAGGGTGTCCTATCAATGGAGAAATTAACCTCGATGGCAGTTTTATAAAAAGACATTATAATGCATTTCTTGGCAGTGACTTTTAATCCATGACTCTGGCACCAGACATTCGTCTGCATTATATCCACTTGTAAGATGTTTATGTCATGTGGGAAAACTATAATACCTCCCAATTTGCAGTCATCTGTGAACGTGGTCAGCCAAAGGCCCCTGACATTAGCCTTTACCTTCGAGAAGTAGATGCCACATAGAAGCAGTCCCAGCATGGAACCCTTAGGTATCTTGCAGCTGACCAGTCTCTTAGTGGAGGTGGTCTCACCAGTTCTGACTTCCTGGGTCCTGTCTGTGAGCCAGCTGGCAATCTAGTGAGTTATGTAGGGGTGTATGCCCAGTTTGGTTAGTTTGTCAACTGTGCCTGAGTGGGTTAATGTATCAAATGCTTTAGGCAGGTCCAGATAGGCAGCATGAACCATTTTCCCCTTATCCATTGTCTTGGTAAACTTCTCAAAGAAGTCCACCAGCTTTAGTAGGCATGACCTTCCCTTAACAAAGACAAACTGGGTTGGGGTCAGTGTCTGAAGGTTACCAATGTCTTTTTGATCATTTCTATGATAATTTGTTCCATGGCTTTGCATATTAGAATAGTCAGACTAATAGGTCTGTAGTTTCTGGGGGTCTGTAGATGGTTCACACTTGTGAGGTGGAATAACCATTGCATTCCTTCATTCTCTTAGTACAAAGCCTGCTTGAGGCTATAGTTGAAGAGTGACTCAGATGGTCCCGATAGGTCATGTTTCAAACTTTTTAGGAGGCATTCTAAGATATTGTTTGGGCCCACTGAGGCTGTGGTTTTGGCCTTAGTGAGCACCGCCAGAACCTGCTCCCTGTTATTAGTTGAGGGGGTCATGCTTGTAGGTATTTCATGGGAACAGGTAGGGGGGAGTGGGGTTGAAGTTTGAACAGAATTTGTCAGTCAGCAAATTCACTATGTCGCTGTGCTCAGTGAACGTGGCACCATTGACCACCAGTCTGGCACACTGATGTGTGCTGCGTTTGAGGTTTTGTACATAGCTGGAGAAGGCCTGGTGGTTGTCTTTAGCCTCTGAGGCTATCTTGATCTTGTAATTGTCCTTGTTGGACTTAATTAGTCCTCTTAGTTTCATGTTTAATTTTGGTAGAGGACTCCTATCATTATAGGAGATGCTTTTACTGATTTTAGTTGTGACTTTTTTCCTTTTGTTATATACCCTACTAAGGTTAGGATTCTCCATTTTGGTTTGTTTTTAGAGTTTGTTTTGGGCTTACTTCTAATAGGTATGGCAGCCTCTATATAGCCATTTACATGGGTGTACAGGGTCTCTATGAGCAATTCCACATAGGTTGCTGTGAATATGGGGTTGAGAGGAGTTTTGAATTTTGACAAGCTATGGCTTAATAGGGTGTAGTTTGCTTTGGAATAGTTTTTAACTGTTACAGGGTTTGCTAGGGTTACCAAGCTGATTTTTATTTTGAAGGCGACAACTCTGAGGTCTGACCTCGGCAATGTTCTCCCATATTGATGAGTACCAGGGCCAGTATATTTGAACCTCTGGGGGGGGGGTGCACACTATCTGGTGAAGGGTATTTGTATTAAAAAAAAGTCCAGGAATTATTGTGCCTGTGAGTATGAGCCAGTGCATTTTCCCAGTCTATAGTGGGGCAGTTAAAGTCTCCCATGAATAGGGTATTTGGTTTAATGGTGTGTGTGTCTCTGCCAAAAGGTTTCCCTGTATTCAAAATATGAACACCAATTCCTACACATATATGGATCCTTATATGAATTCTTATGCAGATTTTTTTAGCTAAACTTGGAAGCATATTACTTTTTTATAAATGTCTTTAACATTTATCTATTTTTATAATATATGTATATGTTTTTTATATACAGATTTTTGGTATGGTTTTCTAACTGGAATGTCTCTTTAATTTGGAGAGTTCTCTGACTGATGTAACTGCTTTATTTAAAGTGAACATTCATATAAAAGAAAATAAACTATGTTAACATGTTCAAACTTACAAACATTATACATTACATATATTCTTTTATACAATTATAATCAATCCAACATTACATAACTTGCTCATTTTCTGCCTTCCCTTAAACCTTACTCCTCCAAAACATTATTTTGCATGTATCTTTCCCTCAGTTTCCATTTTTTCTATGCAGTTTGCTCATACCTGTTTTTAAAGATCCAATTCCCTGTTCTTTTAAGACTGTTACAATATTCACTACTGTAAACACAGTTGGTTTAGGTTTTAACTTCTATTTTCTAGTAACTGTTTTTTTTTTTCGGGAGCCACTGGACATAAAATTAATAAGGTCTTACTGTGTCTACACAATTCAGATCCTGTATACCAACTCAACAATATAATTTCCTTAGTTATAACCGTTTGCTCACCCAGTATTTCTGATAGAGTACTCTGTAGGGAATTAGTAAAGTCTGCCATCTCATTACACTCCCAAAACATGTGTTACCTCTTTCTTCCTGTTCACACCTGCACCATTTGCTAACTACCTGAGCATGAATTCTTTGGAGTCTGCTTGCAGTATAAAAATACCCATGCAAGCACTTCCAAGCAAATATACTAAATCATCTACATTTTGTTGCATATTTGGGAGCCATGCATATGTTCTCCCGTTGTTTCCTTCTGAATTGCTTTTCCGGTCTCTCGTCCCAATCTTTTCTAACCTCCTCTGATTGATTCCTACAGATATCATGCACTATTTTTTATCCCCTATAAATTATCCCTTTTTTAACAGCAACTTCTGTTCTAGATTCAACTAAAAACTCTTCCAGAGTATGTCTTTCACTTAGGATTCCCCTATCCCTTTCTCTTTGCTTATATGATATCAGTCCCTGACAGGGAAGGCAATCAGTCTCTAGCCTGCTGTCCAAATGCCTTCTTGGCATCTTTCCATTCTATTACGTTTCCCTTTGTAATTATTTATTCACAACATCTTAGTTCCTTTGCTAGTTTTCTCCAGTAAATCCAAGCCCCTTCTTGCCTATTCTCTGTACTCCTAATTGCAGTCATCCCATTGGCAGATTCTCCTTTCTCCATTTTCATGTTGGCTTAGTCCATAGAATACTTTCTGCTATTTTATGAATATAATATTCTATATGGCTGTTGTTATTCTCTTTAAGGATGTGCATCCAAAATCTCACTGTCCTTATTTCTTTAATTTCTCCCCTGCTTCATGATCATTGTCATCCCTTTCTACTTTCAATTATATCTTTCTGCTTGTGTTATGTATGTGAGCATTAACTGTGTAGCTCTACAATATCCCTTCAAATCAGGTAATCCTAAACCACCTTGTTCTATTGGAAAGATCAGCTTATCCCACTTGGCCTTTGCCCTCTTCCCCTCCCAGATAAAAATCCTTCAACTCTTTATTAATTATTGTCCACAATTTCTCCTCTGGTTGATAAAAATATGCCTGACCTGTATATAAAACTAAAGGGACTAAAATAATTTTCACTGCTTTTAACTTGCTAGCCTTATCAATACATAGGAGTTTCCAGTTTCTCTGTTGTTGTATTTTTTGTTTAGTCTCTTCTCACATATCCTTGAATGCCATAACAGAATCATTTTTAATCCAGAGTCCTAAATACTTAAATTTATTGTGCCATAAATCTGGGTTTTGCTGAACCAATTGTGTGGGTACATAGTTTATAGCTATATTCTTTGTTTTGTCTTCATTCATTTTATATCTCAAAAAAAAACTTGGAAGTGTCTCACAACATTCCACAACACCAAGATGTTCTTTTCTGGTTTTATCAACTACAAAATAATATCATCCGAAAATAACGTCAAATTTTCTTGATTACCATAGCAATTCTATCCTTGAATTTCTGAGTTTATTATTTTCTTTACCAGTGGCTCTAAATAACAAAGAGGAAAGCGGACACCCCTGCCAGGATCCTCTCTTGAGATACAACTTATCACAGAGGAATCCTCACACTTCTTATTTTTGCCTCCTATCCCTCATATTTGTTTGTTTGTGTCTTTCGGCTTTTCCCGGTTATGGGTCGCCACAGCGGAACTCCGGTCCGCTAATGATTGGCAGTAGAGTTTTACATGCTGGCTTGCCGGGCCTAACGCACAACCTTCAACGAAGGAATGCCCATTCGTGCATGTCGCCACACAGAAAACGCTCTAACTGAGAATCGACCGGGCAACGTCTAACTGTGAGGCGACAACGCTACCGCAGCACCACCACCACCTCCTAATTAACCTTATTATTGTATCAGGAAATGCAAATGCTTTCATTGCTCTACTCATAAAATCCCAGCTTACTCTGTCAAATGCTTTCTCGACATAAAGACCCACCAACAACAGCAGTATTTTCTTACATTCTGCTACGCTTTGGATCATCACTGTTCTATTAATGTTGTCAAATGTTTGCCTTCCCGCCACAAAACCACATTCATTTATGTCTATCAATTCTGGCAACAGCTTTCCATTCTTTTAGCTATTACAGACATAAGTACTTTATAACCATAGTTTACAATTGAAATGGGCCTATATGAAGCTGGGTCTGATGGATCAAAAACTAAACCAATTGTTGAAGTCAGTCATCTATTGTTCATGCTGTGGCATCATCCTTGGTAAAGGTAGAATGCTGCTCAATGCAAGGCACATATCTGCCCAAGACGCATATTCAGAGAGATCAACAATGTCTCTTTTCATATAATCCAGGGAAGCATGTGTCAGGTCATTAATGCCCACATGTACTACAATACAATCATACTGGTACTTCAGCATGACTTGGCAGAACTCGATTCCAGGTAAGTAACTACCCTTTATCTTCTCCTTGTGCAGTTTGGTAAGTGGGGCATCTATGTGTTGTACAATGGAACCCCCTGTGACAAGTGTTCTGGGTAGTTTGTTTGCTAGCCTTATGAGCTTTGCTCTTGGGGCTCCACTGAGTGTTGCTGTATCTGTGGTATTTAGTTTTGCTTTTGTTGAGCGCTTTAGAGATTGCTGAGGATAGGTGTTGTCATGTATAGGTTTATTTGGTCTTTGAGATTTGGGAAGACTGTTTTTAATGCCTCAGCATAAGTTGGTCTATTTGTGTGGTGGGCACTATGTATGGTGGATGTAGTGTGTAAGCTCGTGACAGCCTTGTTTCTACATGAAAGTTTTACCGCCAGTAAAATTGTGTATGTGCATCTCTCACATTCTGTGTTTGTTTCTTTAAGGACTAAATGGTTTCCATGAACATGAGACAAATGCTACATTTAGCTGGCTATAGAGACATTTGGATCCATCTTGTCTAGGCCAGCTCTTATTTAGCTGGGCTCCTGTACGTCATGGACTGGGTTATACAGAGGTGTCCTTAGGTGGCCTCTGGGGTTTGACACTAGAATAGGTTAGAGTGTGCTAAAATTTGATAATAGTGCTGTTTAATATGCAGTCTAGCTGCTCTAAGCTTGTCTCTGTGCAGTGGCTTTGTTTTAGCCACATTAAATTACAGGTTTCAGTATTAAAGGAAGTTTTACAAATAAAATGTACTTTCTGAGTGTTTGGGTCTGCTAACCTCTTGATGTAATAACATCAAGAAAGATTACTTGCGAGTCAAATGATACAACAAAAACAACTTAAACAAGGCAATTTCAAGTATTAGGGACCTTTAGAATGGTTTAAAAGCAAAATCAACAATAAAGCAAATATATAGCAGTAACACTCTAAACAGTTAACCGAAGTGCAAAACAAAACAAATCTCTTATCTGCCAAGGATGGAGCAGAATTAACTCAGGACCCCTCTCACAGTGAGGTGAGGGTACCAAGGAAAATGAGTCAGAACTGGGAGAGCTCTGCAGGCCTGGCACAGTAAGAATATTTAATCGCTGCAGTGGCTTTATTTACTGAAATGTATTCCATTCCACCATCTGCTTCTGGCACAACCACCACCAGATTGAGGAGCCTTTCAGTGTTGCTTCCACCTCTAAGCAATGGCCTGGTTAAGGTCAGTGTGACTCTTCCCTTTCTGAGAAAAACCTGGGAAATATCCTGTCTCCCTCTCTTCAGTTACCACATTGGTTGCTAGCACCAAGCAATTTCACTCAAAGAATTAAGGTTATGAACTATCAGTAATGTTTCCTGTAGTCCTAGGTTTGATTCCTGCAGTCTCCATTTGCCTACTGAAAAATTCATTTAACCAGACAGTGCGTTCATGTTATAGCCATGGCTTGGTGGCACTGAGGGATAAATCCTTGACTGTCACCTAGGCAACCTGAATTTGACTATCAGCTTAGGCACTGAAAAACCAGGGAGGGAATGATGGGAAATGAGCAGCTGTGGCTTGTCCATCCAGGGATGTGGGTTTGGTGGCTTTTGATGGGCTCTCCTGCCATTCCAGTGCTAAGAGAAGAGGCCCAGAGTACATAAGGCAGCAACCAGCATCAGGAGAGATCTGTGCTGTGGCTTCCAAAGCTGGTGATGATAGCCCTTGTTTTCCATGAAAAGGAGCATACATGTGTAGATAGAGGGGCATTGCCAGTCCCTGTTGTGACACACAGTTGCAAATCTTTCCATCTGGAGCGACATTAGGGTCTAACATACAAACACCCCAATTTTCTCACATGTTAAATGATATGATGCTACTGAGGGACATGTATTATGTAGCACCCTGCCCTGAGACAAGCAACATAGGCTCTCATAGGCCCCAGTATAGGGAGGGGACTAGCTAGACTTTACTGATAGATGATGAAGGTATGTGTTCTGCAGGGATAGAGCTAAATGACTGGGTGTAAGCAAGAGCACAGAGAGCCCTCATGACTGCATGGATAACAGCCTCATTTGGATGTACTGTAATGGCCTGAAGGTCAGCAGTCATGGAGGAAAAAGCACCATGAAAACAAATGGACACCTGCCTAGTGGATTTACTCAGTTAACAGAATTAAAACAATTCTTTAAGCCATTCTACATGATCATGACAAGCTCCTCCCACCCCCTGGCCTTCATTCCCCAGGTTCTTACTAGGCATGCAGTTCAGGAGACCATTAAGAAGCCTAGCAAAAATTTGCACTTGCCCCAAAGTAGTTTCTGGTTAAGTGACTTGTTAAGGTTACACAGTAGGGAAATGAAGGTTAAGAGAATCAATCACTGTGTCACATGGGGTTGCCACCCCTCTGTTTTTTTTCTAGAATATCTGGAAATCAAACTGATTCTCCAGTAGTCCAGAAAACACTGTACAAACTCCGGTATTCTGTTTCAAAAAAGGAAACAGACTATTGGAGTTTGTAAATCGGCTGATTTACTATGCTTTTTTACAGAAAAGCATAGTAAATCAGCCGAAAACAAGTAGCAGGAACGGAAAAAGAGGGCATTCCCCACCAGGTGATGTAATCGTGACATCACAAAATGAGCAGAATATGGGCGGGAAAGAGGGTGGGGTGGGCAGGGTTACTGATGATGTGAGGGGTGTGGCTTTACTCTGGTTTTAGCCACAACAAAAGGTGGCAACCCTACAGGAAGTAGCTTGTTACCAGCCTTTATCCTCTGCTCCAGCTGCCAGACAAAATCAATGCTTTACTGTTCTACTAAATTAATCTGCTATCACAAATGTTGCCTTTCTGGATTGCCAGTACTTGTCAGTCAAATTCAGGGACCCCTCCCCCACTAATAATACCCTCACAAAGTAACACCTTTGAAGATTATGAAACTGAAGACTCTTTCCCCTTTCACTGTATACGTGCACACTACTGGTCCCCCCCCCCCCCACACACACACACACATTTTTCTCTTCCTATTGTACTCCTAGGTTAATTACTTAAAACTACTTTCTCTTGGAAAAAGTTTACCTATGTACCTGCAGCCCATACTTCAATTGTTTTTTCCTGTAGAAGGGTTGGTCCTTTTCACCACACTGTACTAGATTAGTAGCATAAGATTTGTAGTTATTAGGAAGATACTGCACTACACTGACCTGGAATTCACTTGGTTTAGATTTCCTGTTTTCTTTTTAGCAGCTGGCCTAGTCCATTTTTTTCTGACTCACAACCTTGTATTACTTTAATAATAATAACGTTGCATCTGCAATATTTCTAGACCTTTCCAAAGCATTTGACCAATAATCTCCATACCACCACACAGCATGCTTCACTTATACAATACGCTGATGATTCAACTGTTATCTGTTCATCTCCATCACTTCCCACCCTACAACAACTCACCCAGGAGTCCTTTAGCTCTGTGGAAAGTTGGATCACTCAGATCCAACTTATCCTAACTCCTAATAAAATCAAATTACTACTTTTCACCCCCAACAAAACCATTTCCACCCCTCTATCATTCACTATTTCCTCCAAAAATGGCACTATTATCTCTTCCTCTAAACATACCAAACTCCTAGGCATTGAAATTGATAAAAATGTACACTTCGACATCCACATTTCACAAACTATCAAAAAGTCCATAAAAAAATGTAAATACTATATAGGCACAGGAAATCCCTCTCGAAACAAGCACGGATTACCCTAGCCCAAACTCACCTCTTGTCTACCCTAATGTATGCTGCTCCAATTCACACCCAGCTTAGAAAACTTCACCTTGCCAGACTCGAATCGTGTTATAATAAAATCGCCATGTTTGCAAACAACTCCACCTTTAGAACCCACCATTTCCTGGCTCTAAGGGAACTGTAATGGCTGGAACTTTCCCAGCTACTAACCTACCACCAATTAGTCATTGCCTACAATGTGGTAACACATCCAGAAAAAAAACCCTGCACTAGGCCAACTTCTCACCCACTATAATACAAATCATCCTCTCCAATCTTCCGACAAACCCCTTCTCTGTATCTCTAGGGCTAACAATGCTGCAGGAAAAGCACTGTTCTCCCACTCCATAGCTAGAAACTGGAATAATCTCCCTCCTGCTCTGATTTCTGCCCCTACCTGTTCTCACTTTAAAAACTCACTTAGAACACACTTAAAGAATAAGTGGCTATGCCCATGTATTACATAAGTCCACAAATTATTCCACTTATATACCTCACTTCCTAATATATCTACTGTAATATATATTACAGTCTAGGTCTTCTAATGCTGATTGCATTTGTATACTTATTCTGTTATTAACCATGGTTAACTATTTTTTCCCGTAGATATATATATATATATATATATATATATATATATAGGTCTTGTTATGTCTTCTGCTGTATACTGTATTTTAACATATCATTTGAAAATTCTCTGTATACTGTATTTTAACATATTGTGTAAAATTTTACTTACTGTGGAGCTTTTCTCCCCGGGCCTCTGCTGAAAATGGACCTGTGTCCAGATGGACCATCCTGGTTAACAAATGTAAAATAAAATAAATAAGCATTTCTCCCGGGCCTCCGCTGAAAACAGGATCTGTGGAACCTAGTCGGACTTTCCCGGTAAATAAATGTTAAATAAATAAATAAATAAAATAAATATGCCCTTATAAATGGATACTAGCTGACCTTCAGTGAGGTCATCATATCAAATTATTATCCACACTCAACATACTGTACCTCCACCAATTATGCACCATGTTTATCAACAGCACTCAGAGAACACCTCGTACAGATATGCTGCCAAATATCCTCCATAAAGAATGCTCTGTAGTCTCAACATGGCCCTTGAAAAACTTTTAAAAAATACTCATCTCTGGTCATTCTTTATCAAAAAGCACAAAATCCTGCCTGTTGTGCTACTAACTGGAAGATCTAGACTGACCCCATGATTACTTCAGCATGTTTTTTAATGTTTTCGTAATCTATGAATGCTGATACAAGATACCTTAGTTCCAATCAGAACCAGATGGATAACCAGAAGAAAACATCATTTGCTGATTACAGAATGAAAAGAACAGTTTAAAGGCATAGACAAAGCATGGAATGATTGGAAGGCATACTTCAGAGATTTATTTTTATTTTATTTTTTACATTTGTTAACTGGGTAATCACACTGGTCTAATGACACTTTTCAGGCATGACCCAAAATAAAAGGTATCAAGTGTTTTTAAACTTCAGGAGCTCATACAGAATTGCAATCAATAATGCTAAAAGTGCATATTAGGAAAAGACAAACAATGCTCTTAAAGCATCCAAAACAATTTTATAAAGCAGTTTCCTCCTCCAACATTACTAAACCAATTTTCAGCTGTATTTCCTGAATTCATTTATACAACATATTTCAATCTGCCCTTCTTAATAAAACTAGCCTAACGTGTCTATAACCATTAAAAACAATCTGCATTTTCAGTCTCTAAAGCTTTTTTACGCTTATAAAAAGTACATACTAGCTTCACTCCCAGACAATACATTTTACATCCTATATTCCTAAAAATGACAAGCATCACTCTCTCCAAAACCCTTATATATACACAGAATCAGTCCATCATAAGAGGAATTGTTACTCCCAGCTTTAAACATGCCTTTGTTACCTCCTTACCTAAAATCCCCTTCCTCATATCTATCAAGCTTTCATCCAGTATCCAGCCTATTCCTATAGACAAAAAAATTGGGAAAATAATGTATGAAGAGGTAGTTGAACATGAAGAAAAAGAGAATCTGTTAACATAGGTTCTGAAAACATTACAGCGGTCTCACTACCATCCACACAATTTCAAAACAGACCAAACAAATATGGAAAAAGGCTTATGAACTGCTCCTGTTTTCATTAACATAAAGAGGGCTTTTGAATCAGTTGATTACCAACTTTTGTTGAACACTTTCTTACAAAGGGGGACCAGACAGGAATGCTCACCACCCCTCCCTTTTTCCTACTAGCTGTGGATTCACTGGTGAGAAAGTGTATCAACCACCCTCAATTGCAAGAGTGGGGTCTGGAAAGTGACAAGTTAAGGGTGATGATGTTTGCTGATGATTACTTTTAATTCTTACAAAAAAAACAGAGACAGATACTCTGATATTAAAATGTATCCCATCAAAAACTTGGTATGCTATATAGAAACGCTCACTTTCTCTCTATTGCTACAAGGCAAACCCTCGCCTCTTCCTACCTCCTACCTTCCCTATTGTATGATGCTCTACTTCCAACTAACCTCTCAGCTTCCATCTCCTCAAAATGAGAAAGCTGCTACAACAAAATCGCCAAATTTGCTACTAAATCTACTCACTGCACCCACCACTCTCTCCACAGTCTAAAGTGGCTCGAGCATCCTAATCTAAACTACCTTCAACTTACTACAGCCCACAAACTAATCTTTAAACCTACTGTATGCCCTGCTCTAACTAATATCTTGCCTTTCTACACACCGCTCAGACCCCTAAGATCATCCCAACAAAGTCTACTTTCTGTACACAAACCTAAATAACCCCCTGGCCAATTTCTCCTTTCCTACTCACTGGCCAGAAAATGGAACTCTCTCCCACCCCTGCTAAGAATCACTACAAACTCTGAACACTTTAAATCCCTACTCTACTCCCACCTCTCCCAAAACTGGAAATGTAATTGTACCCTTCATACCTAAATCCCTCATGTCTCCTAGACATGTTCTCCTTCAAACGCCTCTACTTTCTGCTATTTCTACAGCTCCCCCCACTATTTCAACTGTATATTGAATTTTTCTCCCCTGTGTGCTTACTATTTAAATACTGTGCACAGGCTCCCATCTCTACTCTGTGCAAATGGCTCTCCATGCAAATGGCTCTCTGAATTTGATTGTAAAAATGATATTATTCACGTATTTCATATGTATGTGTTCTTTTGCATTATTCTGTGGATAATTTGTACAAATGTATGATTCTATGCTTGCTTGTTTTAATTTCTGTAATTGTTTTTATTATGGAGCTTTTCTCCCCGGGCCTCCACTGAAAATGGGCCTTTTGGGCCCAGTGGACCTCCCCGGTTATCAAACTGGAAATAAATAAATAAATAAATCTTTTTACATTTACAAACTTTGTCTGGCCTTAAGGTCGGTACATCTAAAAGTGAATTACTACCTATCAGCATATCTGCTTCCAGGCTTCAGAAAGATGGTCACCAGTTTTTCAATGAATGGGAATCAGGATCCCAAAATATTTGCAAATAGACTTAAAATACATAATCAATGTCATTATTTGTTTCAATTTAAAAAAGGTTATGGTCAGAGAACTTTGTAGCTCTATACTCATAGAACAGATTCTCACTGCAACTGGCTAATCAATAAAAAATGCTCTATTGCCATGGATACGAACTTTCTCCACTATCTCCGTTACCATCTTGGTGGATATGGGCATCCTGAGGCAATTTAAAAATTGCCTCATGTTCATTGAAAACCAGCTAATTTTCAAACAAACTGATACAGTATGGGAGAGATGTACTTAGGCAATGTCACTGGGGGCAAAGCTCGCACATAAAAGCACTCCTAATGCCAATTAGGTTGTGAATAGTGCATACGCTGCACCAGTCACGCACAGCATTAAGCAGTTATATAGACTCACATATGCTGAGGCTCTTAAATATAACCTTCCTAAACAACAAATACCTCCCAGATGAAGCACACATAACAAATGTCCTCAGCAGCCCCAAAGACACACTATCAAAGCAACACCCACATCAACCCAAGACACAGTCAGTTGTTTATCAGGGGCCAGGATCCACCATATTCTGCATGCACTGAGGTCAGTACCAGTATGACTCATTCATAGTCCATACAGGTGTAAATGACCTGAGATGTACCTACCTACACTACATGAAGACAGGCAACATGGAGTTCTTAGAATATATGTTGCAGGCTGGTATGAGCCTAGCATTGAGCAGCATTCTACCTTCTGCAAAGATGATGACAAAATACAAACAGAAGATGACTGACTTTAATTATTAGCTTAGCTTCTGGTGACATTCTAAAGGGGGTGCAATATTTGTCAGCATGGAAGGAGATGGTCAACAGACCATGCTGTTTTTCCAGAGATGGTCTGCACCTCTTCCCTCTAGGCTTTCACATATTAGCTAAAACACTGTACAACCCCATAGTGCCTTTTTTAGCCAATGCCAAACTGAAAATACTTCCAACATAGGATCATAGGCAAGGGCACCCGCAGGCAGGTGCAAGGGGGTGCACTTGCACCCCCCTGGAATCGGCTGGCCAGGAGATTAATTTTTTTTTTTAATTAGAAGTAAATTAAAGGCGTTCTTCTTTAAGAACTCCCTTTGCATCCGGTCATACAAATGGTGGTGCTTGCGACCTGTTTTTGTCTTTTCCATACGTGCGGATGGTTTACGTCTTTATCTTCCGCATTCGCGCATGAAATTTGAATTCTAGATGGGCGCAAGCAGAGATGCCATGTTGTGTCCAGGAAGAGGGTATTGCCATTAAAATCGGAGCAAGCAAGCTGTTTCAGGAGCAGAGAGGGATTCCACAAAGGTAGGAGGTATCTACACTTATTTGCTATTCACCCGGTGTCTTCATAATGCCGATTTGTTTTTAATTTTGTGGTTTTTGACTCTTGTTTTTTTTTTTTTTCTCAGTCTGACGTGGTTACACCTCATCATTAAAAAAAACCCTCCTTTTCCTCCTTAGATGTGCACTTTTGAGGCTCACATATACTCTGCATTTGCCCATTCCCACGGGAAAACTTCCAGAGACCAGACATTTCTCAATAGTATTTTCTTAATTCATGCTTGAAGTCAGACCTTCAGAGTGAAATGCCTGCACCATTTTCTACTTTACTGCTATTTCATATCAGTGTGAAAGTATTCATTAGACAATTTCTTATTTAGGTTATCTTTTGTAATTTGTTTAACAGCAAACTTGCTGAGTACTTTCTCATGAACTTGTCTTTCTGTTTTATTTTCTGTATTTGTGAAACTTTGTTACTCACTACATAACTGCCAAACATCTGTTTGCCATGTTGTTTCAAATCCTGGATGTGGTAATCCAGATATGGAAACAATAGAGTCCTATATATTGGAACAGTGACCATAATGTTTCTCTGGTCTATTACCCTAGCTATGCTTCTGGAATCTTTTTAATATTTGTTACCCATGAAATATCGTGCTGTTTGTTTCAGCTTGTGGGGAGAGGGTACAGGCCCTTCCTCAATGAGTTTACTTTTCTTTATTTCCTGTAGATATGCCATAATTTTATCTTTAATCCATTTTCTAAACTATTATCCTGGTACGGACTTAAATGGTAACAAGATGAGGAGGTAAAGTAAACTTTCCTATCTCCTGCAATATTCTGTAGCTCATTCTATATAATCCTTAAACATTCCCAGGAAAACTGAAGGTATAATCTGACTAGCATGTCTAGCATGTCTTGGGCCTACCTAGAGCACTCCTCTTAATCCAAGGTACAACGGGCTGTGTACTTCAAGGTCCTCTAAAATGTTTATCACTGAGAATTTGCCAAGCTACCATGCAGAAAAAGCTCATTTTGCAATCTTTTTCCTCCAGTATCTCATTGCTTCAGTGACTAGTCCATGATTATGACCTTTGTATGACCTTTATTAAGAATGATTATAATCAGGTCTGTAAACTAACAGTTTCGTGTTACCAGTTAGCATGTGTTGTTGCCCCATAGTCTGATAAAATGCCTGCAGTTCTAAAACTTTCTACTCATTCTCTCTAACTCTACTTGTGAATAACACTTTTCTTCTTCTTTCAGCTTTTCCTGGTTAGGGGTCGCCATAGCATATCACCTGTCCCTTGTGATTGGCAGTGGAGTTTTACGGTGTTGAGTTGCCAGCCCAGTACCCAACCTTCCACAGAAGGCACACACATGCACACACTCACGCCTAGGGCCAATTTAGTGTCCATTCCACCTACAGCATGTCTTTGGGATGTGGGAGGAAACTGGAGCACCCGGAAGAAACCCACATGACCACAGGGAGGACATGCAGACTCTGCACAGAAGGCACCCCAGCCGAGGATCGAACTGGAGACCTCTTGCTGTGAGGCAGCAATGCTAACCACTGTACCACCATGGCTGCCCCTACTTGTGAATAACACATAACACTTAAATTCTGCTACTTGACATAGTTACATCCCCTGTCTCTGCACACAGAGAAAAATCTACAGTTTTAGATAAGAGAGCAGTGACCTCTGATTTAGAGGTGTTGACTGTTATACCACCTACTCCAAGGCACAGAGGGCATCAAAGTCATTGAAAGTTAAAGAGGAGCTTCGTCTGCATACAATGAAAGTATGACCCTCATGATCCCAAGTGGGATAGTCTTCAGATTTTGGCTAAACCTTGATATTCTGTACATGAAAATCATACCATAGAGTGTATATGAAACACAGCCTTGCTGAAATATTGTGCCCACCTGTAATACATTATTCTCAGTGCTCTGAATATGGTTATACTTTCTCCTGAAACACAGACGCTGAAACTCATAAAGGAGCAGTCTTGGGAGTCTGTATTTTCGCAGTAACTCCCAGAAGACAAACTAGTTTAAATGGAAGTATGCCTTTTGCCAGTCCACTGTACCTTTGTGAACAAATTGTGGTAAACTCTCATGGCTCTTTCAATATCTGTGTAAATGGAAAGAGCTGACCCACTGTCTCAAAGACAAGATAGTCTGCATTGCTCATTATAAAACAATGACATGGCTATTAGACAAATTCAAGTCCTGTTCCACAACATTTAATTTCCTTACCAAAAGGTGATAAAGTATTGCTGAAATCCATTTCATCTGTGTGCTTCAGATTGCTAGCATCATCAGTAATAACCTATTCATACACCTCAGTCAAGCTGGACAGTTGAGTCCTTTACAGAATTCAGTTCTGCTGCTGCATGTTTGTAGAAAATAAGAACTTGGTGTGTCCTGCAGACTGTTTATAAGCATTTTCTCTTGCATGACCCCCCCCACACACACACACACACACACAAATTGCTCATGCAGACCTCTTCCACCATTTTGTACTCTACAGTACATTTCTGGTTTCCAAGAAGAGACTACAGTTTTAATAGTGATACACAACGCATTATAGTTATAGGTTCCTAAATTGTTACTAGCCTAATGACCACTAGGGCCCTTACACGCCTAGCTGCACACCTCAGTTAATTTGTATTGCAAGTATCATCATTGTATATGGGAGGGGCATTAGTAGCAAGGTAACTAAGGAATTTTGGGGGTGTGTTAGTTAGGATAATACTTTGCTTATTGATGGCCTTTGTCCATAAGGACATGGGGCCAGACTGGGGGCAAATTTACAATTTCCCATCCAGTTGTTAAGGTTTTCTTTGAATGGGGTCAGGGATGAACTCTGTTTTATATGGATGGGGAGCCTATTTCATATTGCAAGGATCCTTTGGGACACAAAACTGTCTCCAGTACATCCTGTTTATATCAAAACAAAGTTCAGATGCTTGGATATAGTGTTTTAGTGTTTCTCCTGTTTGTTTTGCACATGTTATACAGATCCATCAGGGCTGGGTCTAAGGAAGTCCTGTAAGCCAGGCAAAGATCCTTTGTCAGCAGCGTGTAGGAGACTGAATACACAGATATGGCCTTCAGGTAATCAGTGCTGGACGGGGGTATTTATGCCCTAGATTCTCCTGTTGAGGAACCTCTGTGTGGTCTCTCCACTGCTGCATGTGCTTTGTAAAGTACATGCCGAAGGGGGCATTGTACTCAGTAATTGGCCTTAGAAGAAAAGAATACAGGGATGTTATGACCTCCTTGTCCCTGGATGAGATACCCTTACTTATGAGGTGGGCCATGTAGAAAGCTTTCCATACAACGGAAGCAACATGGTCAAAAGTCAGGTTGCTATCAACCTGGGTGCCCAAATCCCTCACAACTGATTGCATGCTTAGGACGTTGTTATTAATGTGATAATATGTGGTGATGTCACTTTCCCCAAAGGGGATGATGATGCATTTTTTGGCATTCAGCCTGAGGCCATGTTTCTGGCACCAGTCATTTGTTTGGGTGAGACCCTCTTGGAGGACGTCCACATCACTTGGGGAATTGATAACCGCTCCCAGCTTGCAGTCATCAGCAAACTTGGTCAGTCACAGCCCACTGGTTTTGGCCTGCATCTCAGAGAAGTATATCCCAAATAACAGAGGCCCCAAGACCAATCCCCTGGGGTATTCTGCTCATTTCGGGTCTACTGCTTGAGGTGGCTTCCCCTATTTTGATTAGGTGGGTTCTATCAGTGAGCCAGTTTATTACCCATCTGGTAACATAAGGAATGATGCCTAGTTAAGAGAGTTTATCTATTATGCTCGAGTGGGGAATAGTGTCAAAGGCTTTGGCCAGGTCAAGGTAGGTGGTGTGCACCATCTTCCTCTTGTCCAATGCTTTGATGACTGTCTCAAAGTCAACCAGATTTAACAGACATGACGTCCCCTTGACAATGCCAAACTGTGTGGGGTCGAGTGTTTGGAGGTTGGCAATGTCCCTGTTAATGAGGTCCATGATAATCCATTCCATGGTCTTGCAGATCAGGCTAGTTAGGCTGTTGGGGCTATAATTTCCCGGATCGGTGGACACTCCACCTTTGTGTAAAGGGATGACAGTGGCAGTCCTCCACTCCGCTGGGACAAAGCCGGTACTCAGGCTTTGGTTGAATATGGTGCCTAATGGTGCTGCATGTTCATGCCTGAGTTCATGTAGGATGCAGCCGGGGATGTTTTCAGTTCCCATGGAGGCTGTATTTTTTGCCTTTGAGAGGGCAGTGAGGACATGTTCCCCTAGAGAAAAGGGGAGGGGGCAGGTACTGAGGATGTCCTGATTTACTGATGGGGGGACAGAGGGGTGAAGTTTTTGCTGAATCTGTCAGCCAGTAGGTTGGCTATATCTACAGCATTTGTGTATTTGGTGTCCTTGACCACCAGTTATGAACAGATCTGGGTGCTTCCTTTGAGATTGCGGACATATGTGAAGAAAGCCTTATGATTGTCTCTAGTAGATGTGGCCAATTTGGAGTCTAAGTTGGTTTTACAGGATTTCACTAGTGCTCTTATTTGCTTGTTCAGGCTAAGGAGAGATTGCTTCCAATTGGGCACCTGCTCCTTCTTGGTCCTAGACTGCAATTTTTTTCCTTTTGTTATATACTTTATTGCAGATGTCTACCAGACAGGTTTACTCTTCCTTGCGGAGGATGATTTTGTCCTGTTGGGTATTCCTGATTCCATGTGTCTATATAAATGCTCGTATAGTACTTTGGTATAGCTTTGGATATTGGTGCCAGTTCCTACAGAGGGGAAGGAGGCTGTGAAGCTGTTTATACCATTCCTCAGGAGATTGTAATCAGCTTTGGAAAAGTTTTTTTGTTTGACCCTAGCTAGAGGGGATCAGGGGAGATGGTGACTTTGAAAGTGACTGCTTTATGGTTGGATCTTACCAGGGAGGATGATACTGTAGGGGGTGCTGCAGTGGTTACTCATGTTGGTTAATACCAAGTCCAAGATAGTATCACCTCTTGTTGGGGTATTGAATAGCTGTTCCAAAGCATTTGCATTGATAAAATCGAGGAATCTCTGGGCATTTGTGTTCTGGCATGAGTAATCTTTCCAGTCTATGGTTGGGTAGTTAAAGTCACCCAAAATCAGGGTAAAAGGTTGAATCATGATAGATTTGAAGAGGTGTAGATAGGTGGAGTGGGCATCTTGAGTCAAATTTGGGGGCTTGTAGCTAGCTATTATTTGAATAGGGGTCTTTTCAATAGTTAACTGCACCTGGAGTGTCTCCTGTGTGTCATACTTAATAAATATATATATAAATATATATATATATATATATATATATATATATATATATGTATATATATATATGTATATATATATATATATATATATATATATGTATATATATATATATATATATATATATATATATATATATATATATATATATATATATATATATATATATATATATATATATATATATATATATATATATATATGTGTGTGTGTGTGTGTATGTATAATATATATTGAAACTCCACTTCCTTTGACTTTGCTGCCCACAGTTTGGGGTCTGAATGTATGATAGGTTGAGAAACCAGGTAAGGCTGGGTTGCTCTTCACAGCTTTGAATCAGGTTTCTGTGACTGCACAGATGTCAGCATCTTCCAGGGTTAACAATGCTTGCAATAAGTGCAGTTTCATGTTTAGATTCCTAACGTTTAGCAGCATGACCTTTAATTTGCATTTTGTTGAAATGTTTTATGTTGGTAGCATCAACCTCATGACTTTTCCTAAAAAAGGCACTATAGGGGAGACAAGGGCCTTTGCCAGAAGCTTGAAGCCCAAGTGGGACAGATGCAGGCCATCTCTAGCAAAGCATTCTGGTCTGTCGATCATATATTTCCAGGCTGACAGGTACTGGATCCCCCCTGGAATAACACCAGAAACTAAGCCAATTGTTAAAATCAATCATTTTCTGTTAGTATCGAGGCATCATTCTGGGTGATGGTAGAATGCTGCTTAAGGCTAGGGTCATACCTGCCTGGGACACATATTCAGTGAGCTCAATCATGTCTCTCTTCAAATAGTCTAGGATGGTACATCTCAAGTCGTTCACTCCAACATGGACTATGATAGTCATAACAGTACTTGTTGTTGAGAGACTTGAGTGCATGTGTGATATGGCAGATTCTGACACCTGACAAACAGCTAACCGTGACTTTCTCCTTATCCATCCTGGTGAGAGGCACATCTTTGTGTCTCACAATGGAGTCTCATATGACTAATATGTTGGGTTTATGGTTAGGCCTTAGTGGTTGCGAGACACAGGTGTGTGGAATATGCATGGTATTTGGTGTGGAGGGTTGTAGAGTTGGTGTGTTTTTGCCTCCAAAGTCTCCTTTGTTTGGGTTTGTTTATGTTGAGAACCTTTGCATATGTTGGTGTGTGTTGTGTAGTTGTGGGTGGTGTTTGAGGTGTACTGATTGTACTGACAACCTTCTCAGTGCAAGATATACTGGCATGTGAGGGAGAGAACATACACTCTAGGTTCTTAATGTAATTACATCTCTCATAGGTTCATAGGTTCATAGGTTCATACTAGGCTATCTGCCCTAGGGCATTTATAAGCCTAGCCAGAATGTGTTTGGCTTTCGCCACCCATTTTAAATTTATTTTGCTATGCCCTTTTTCGAGGTTAGTATACTGTGCCTCTATCTAACAGTGACACAGAAGTGATACCTGGGGTAAACCTACGATCTCCCATCCACTCATCAAGATTCCTCTTGAAGAGAGTCAATGAGGGACTCTGCCTAACCTGGACTGGGATTTTATTCCAGAGTGAAGGGAGCCTCTGGGTTATGAATCTGTCCCTCCAGCATGTCCTATTTATTTCAGTGCTGAGGTTCAAGTCTCTCGAGCGCGTAGCTCGATGGGATTTGGATTTTCTGAGGTGCAGCATGTCCATTAATTCCGGGTTGGACATGGCTTTATACGTCAGGCACAGATCGCCTCTGAACAGGCGGTATGCCACTGAGTAGAGCTGGAGTTTCTTTAACCGGGCAGCATATGGCATCTGTTTGAGCCCTTTGATCCTCTTGGTGAGGTACTTTTGGGGTCTTTCCAGTTGCTGCAGGTGTCTGGTAAGGTACATCCCAAAAGGGGCATTGTACTCAATTATGGGCCTGATGAGGGATGAGTAAAGAGGCACGATGACCTCCCTGATCTAGATGTGAATCCCTTCATGATTAGGTGGGCTATATAAAATGTTTTTCTAACCACTTTGGCCACGTGGTTGTCAAATGAGAGATTGCTATCAACTTGGGTCCCCAGGTCCCTAATTACTTCTTCTGTACTTAATGGATTTCCACCTATGTGGTAATTTGTGGGCACTTTGTTTTTGCCAAAGCGGATGACTATACACTTTTGGCATTTAGCTTGAGGCCATGGCACTGGCACCAGTTGTCTGTTTCTATGAGGCCCTTTTGGAGGATGCTTGTGTCGGCTGGAGAGTCGATTATGGCACCCAGTTTGCAGTCATCTGCAAACTTGGTCAGCCACAGTCCTTCCATGTTGGCCTGTACCTCCGAGAAATATATACCGAACAAGAGAGGTCCCAGGACTGAGCCTTGTGGGACACCACTTGTAACTGGTTTGGAGTCTGACATGGCTCCAGCAATTCTAACCATGTGGGTTCTGTCCTTGAGCCAGTTTGCAATCCATCTAGTGACATAGGGGTTTATATTTAAGCTGGTGAGCTTATCTATAATGCCCGAGTGGGGTATTGTATCGAAGGCTTTTGCGAGGTCCATGTAGGCTGTGTGGACCACCTTCCCCTCGTCAATGGCCTTGGTGACTGTTTCAAAGAAATCAACCAGGTTTAAGAGGCAGGATCTGCCCTTAACAAAGCCGAACTGGGTAGGATCCAGTGTTTGTAGGTCCCCAATATCTTTATTTATGAGGTCCATGATGATCCTTTCCATAGCTTTGCAGACCAAGCTAGTCAGGCTTATGGGGCGATAGTTTCCAGGATCCGTTGAGGCACCACCTTTATGGAGAGGGACCACTGTTGCTGTTGGGCACATATCCTGTAGTAAGGCTGAGATTGAACAGTAGTTTTATGTTTGGGTTTAGCTCTTCTTTGAGTTCATGTAGGGCAGCCCGGGACACCATCTGGTCCCATTGATGCTGTGTTTTTGCTTTGGAGAGGCGGCTCTTACCTGAGCATCTGAGATGTCAGGGGCAGCACTCTGCTGGGATAGATATTTGCCCTTTTGGTGGGGAGGGAGAAGTTTGCGCTGAACCTGTCAGCTAGGATGTTGGCAATGTCTGTGGGTTCGGTGTATTTTTGTCATTTTGGACTAATTCTGAGCATATCTGGGAATTACCACCCAGGTTCCTAACATAAATAAAGAAAGCCTTGTGATTTTCCTTAGTGTCCTGTGCAATTTTCTCTCGAAACTGGCCTTAGACAATTTTATGTGTGCCCGCAGTTTTTGCTAATACTGATCAGTGATGCCTTCCCTTTTTGGGATTTTGCTTTATCATTTAGTAGCTTCCTCCTTCTATTGTATAGTTTGTTTATGGCTGGGGTCCACCAGACAGGATGTCTGCCTTTGGAGGATTGGGTCTTGGTTTTATTTGGGATCGCATGATCCATGCATTCCTGAAGGTGTTCATAGAATGCGTTTATAAAGGATTCTGCGGTCTGGGCTGTATTTTCCACAGGCCCGGGGCTTTGAAGGATTCCACCTCAGTTTTGAGGAGTGTAAAATTTGCTTTAGAGAAGTTTTTCACTGTGGTTTTCTGGGCAGGGGGTGGGGTCGGGATGTGAATATCCAGTGAGATTAGTTTATGGTCTGATCTTACCAGTGAGGGACACACTTCTGGTCTGGAGCATAGAGTCCCCATGTTGGTGATGATCAGGTCCAGTATGTTTTCCCTCTTGTGGGAGTGGTAACAAGTTGTTCCATAGCATTTGAGTTTATAAATTCTAGGAACCTTTGGGCTAGGGTGTTGGAGCTAGAGTAATGCTCCCAGTCTATGTTTGGGTAGTTGAAGTCGCCCAATATAATGGTGTTTGGAGAGACCTTCATATTTTCCAGTGTTCTCAGGAAGGCCGAGTGGGGTTCCTGGGTTTGGGAGGGTGGTCTGTAGCAGGCTATAAACTGGAAGGCAGTTTTACCCACTGTTAGTTGCACATGGATAGTCTCTGATGCTTCGTGCTTTGCCACCAAACTGGAGGTGTGGGTATCTTTGATGAATATCGATACTCCCCCTCCTTTTGTGGTCCGGTCCAAGTTTTGGGGCGAAAAGCATGGTATGAGGTATAACCTGATAGTGCTGGGGTGCTCTCGGTGCCCTGAACCAGGTTTCTGTTACTGTACAGATATCGATGTTCTCCATGCTAAGGAGAGTTTCGAAAAGTGCATCTTGAGGTTTAGACTTCTGGCGTTGAGTAGCATTACTCTTAGTTTCTTATCCCTTGTGATACCTATGGAGGTGGGTTTCTCTTTGAGCCTTGCCTAAAAAGGCACTATGGGGGTAGCAAGAGCCTTTGCCAATATCCGAAAGCCCAGGGGTGACAGGTGCAAGCCGTCCCTAGCGAAGCATCGTGGCTTGTCGAGCATATCATCCCAAGCTGACAGGCATTGGATCCCCTTTGAATGACACCAGTACTTAAGCCAATTGTTGAAATTGATCATCTTGTCTTCATATTGTGGCATCATTCTTGGTGAGGGTAAGATGCTACTCAAGGTCAGGGTCATACCGGCCTGGGCTACATGCTCAGAGAGCTCCTTTATGTCTCTTTTCATGTAGTCTAGGGAGGTACGTCTCAGGTCATTCACACCAGCATGGACAATGACTGAGTCATATTTGTACTTGCCTTGGAGTGACCTGAGTGCTTGTGTTATGTGGCGGATCCTAGCACCCGACAGGCTGCTCACCGTGACCCTCTCCTTGTTCAGCCTGGTGAGCGGGACGTCAGTGTGCCTGACGATAGAGTCACCTATTACAAGTGTATCAGGTGTGTTGTTTAGTCTTAAGGGCTGTGACTGTTTGGCACACTGGCTTTGTGAGATATGTGTTGCATGTGTTTTGTTTTGGGGTAGCGGCTGCTTGGGTGTCTGCTTTGGAGGTCTCTGCTGCTTCGGCAGATCTTTATTTACAGCCTCCGAGTATGTTTTTGTGTGATTATGTGTTTGGTTTGCTGTCGTGGTAGGTCTATGTGAGACTGGAATTGTAGTGAGTATGGTTTCCTTCTCCTCCTGACTGGTTATGCCAGTACTGAGTTGAGAGAGCTTAGCCTCCAGTTTGGCTATATGGTTGCATCTCTCACATGTGTTGGAATTTGTTGGGAGGAGGAGAGGGTTGTCTGTGTACATGAGGCAGTTGTAACATTGCCTCAAGATAAATTGCGTCCTTGGGTGGTAGCAGTAGATGGTTGTCCATATACATGAGGCAGTTGCTACACTGTCTCAGGATGCCCATACCAACCAGGCTAGCGGGAGAAACCATAAGAAATTGTCCATCCATATTTGTCAGAATCTGAGGGAGAAAGGACAGGGAGACCTAAGGGGTCGGCCTAAAGCCCAAGTGCTTAAACCAAAACTAAGAGGCTTAGAATAACACTTACAATTTCAACAGGCTATAAACAAGCAGTAATAAATGCAACAGAAAAGATGTAATTGAACCCAACATGTAGCAGCAAGTAGCAGAAGAAAAAAGATGAAGTAATAGAGTAGGAGGAAGAAACACAAATGGTGTATAAGCAGCTGAATAAAGTGGTTTTTTTTTTTTGCATTATATTTTTGGTCTGTTCCTCATAAAAATTCTGTTTTTGACAAATCACTGGGATGAGCCAAGGATTAAAGTTATTAAATAAATGACATGCATTTCAGTTTCAGACTTGATATCCTTCAGAAAATATATTCTAACACAAATCCTGTTATTCTAGCAACTTTCTAAGTGTGTGTGTGTGTGTGTGTGTGTGTGTGTGTGTGTGTGTGTGTGTGTGTGTGTGTGTGTGTCTGTGTGTGTGTGTCAGAGAGAGAAATGCCCTAGTTAGATCTAGCAGGTGGAATTTATTGTCAAGTGCATTTTCAAGGAATTGTGAGCTTCAAGGGAAGCAAAGGTTACTGCTGCTCATGCTGAGTCTGCTTAAAATGTGCAACTGTTTTGTTTAGCAAATTGTGTCATTATTGTGGTATAGAATTTGAAAGCAGTGTTAACACAGCAGGTAGCATACTTGCATCTTTATGCAAAGGGCTGTAGGTTCCAGTCCTACAGCATGTACATTTGTATTTTAAGGGGGTATAGTACTGCAGCGTCCTTAGTATGTCCTCCTTTGGATGAGACACCTAATAACTATGAACCTGTTTTTCAGTTTGCCACCCATTCCCTATTGTAATATACCAGATTACCATTTCTTTTAATGTAACCTAGGCAATTTATTCTTTAAGGGCAACAGGCACTGCATTTGTAAATGAAACACTGAAATATAAAGTTGTTTTCTAGCAATAACCTCTTCATTGGTTTCAGATCTCTTTAATGTGGAATTATTCAGATGACTTTTACTTCTGCAGAGATTCTGCATATTGATTGATATTGGTGGACTGTATGACAGAGGTCTGAGTGGCTCTTTATGGTTGAAATGTTCTGAATTGGGCAGGTTGTCATTATTGGTTCATATGATTTGTTTCATTGCTTAAAGGAAAAATGCTCAGAACTATAAATTTAAAACACACTCTAACAAGTGGTGCTGTATTATACAAGGAATATAATTCAATTATTATGTAGTATTTATTTATTATTTGTTGACCGGGAAAGTCCGACTAGATTCCACAGATCCTGTTTTCAGCGGAGGCCCGGGGAGAAATGCTCCAGATGCATGTCTTTAGAATGTGAGAGGAAACCAGAGTACCCAGAAGAAACCCATGCAAACGCAGGGAGAGCATGCAAACTCTGCACAGAAGGCACCCCGGCCGAGAATCGAACCAGAGAACCTCTTGCTGTGAGGCGACAGCATTAACCGCTGCACCACTGCGCTGCCCAGTGATATATTATATATTAATATAATTAATACAGTCAGGAAGGTGAATCAAAGAACTTTTGCATGGTTCTAAAAATGTGTGCAAGGAGCCTATGATTTGGAAACAGGCCAAAGGTAAACTTACCCTGCCACTGGCCAGATGCATGTTCGTTGAATGTGGGTTTCGATGCTGTTTCAGTGAATGTGGGTTTCAAAGGTAGAGAAGTTTTAATGCTAAGTCTGTTTTCATTGTAAGACTATTGCTTTGTTTAGGTTTAGTAAATGTCTATCAGTATTTGTGCTATAAAATTTGAAATAAAAGTTGTAAATGAAATCCATATATCTGTAATCATTGTAGAAGTAAAGCATAAAACAGTATGCACACTGAGAGATTTGAACAGTGTCTATGACAAATGGGGAGAAATAGCCAAGTAATGGGACACTGGAATAGCTGCGTGGGTGGGGGTGGGGCTGAGTGGACAGGGCAGCAGAGGGGGTGGGGCTGCATGGGCGGGGCTTGAGTTTGCACCCCCCTGCAAAAAATCCTGGGGGCTCCCTTGATCATAGGATCATAGGTGATTACTAGGCTATAGACCAGGAAGTCATTTTAAGCCTAGCCATTTCAACCTAATGTAATACCATAGAAAAGCTCATCAGTACCCAAGATTGCATTAGTAATGGACGCCCATGTCCAGGAGGGTTGTGGGCTCTATCCCCAGTAAGAATTTATGGTGGACCATTGACTCGTCCCGGTTCCTCTTGAACAGTGTCATAGAGGTGCTCTGTTTCACATAAATAGGTAGCCTAATCCAAAGACATGGCAGTTGCTGGGAGATAAATCTGTCCCTCCAGCATGTCCTATTTAAGTTGCAGGCCATATTTAGTCCCTGGAACAGGTAGCCCTAGTCCAGTTTGATTTATGGATATGCAGCAAGTTCATTAGGTTTGAGTCTGAGATTGCTCTGTAAGCCAGGCATAAATCCCCCCTAATAAGTCTATACAATATAGAGCATAGTGACAGGGACTTTAGTCGGTCTGTGTAAGGCATGTGCTGGAGTGCCTTGATCTTTTTTGTTAGAAATCTCTGAGGTCTCTCCAATTGCTGTAGGTGCTTTGTACGGTACATGCCAAACGGGAAGTTATACTCAATTATGGGCCGGATTAGTGCCAGGTATAGAGGGGCTGTAACCTATTTTGCTCTCAGGGTGATGCCTTTACTAATCAAGTCTGCTATGTAGAAAGCCTTCCTTACTACAGTAGACACATGATGGTCGAAGTTAAGGTCGCAGTCAACTGGTGATCACAGGTCCTTTACCACTTCATGAGTACTTACGAGTATTGTTGTTGATTTGATAGTGTGAGGGGACTTTGTGCCAAAGGAAATGATGATGCATTTGTTTGTATTCAGTCTGAGACCATTACTAAGATACCAGTCGTTGGTCTGCTGAAGACCCTCCTGGAGAATACTGACATCATTTTGGGATTCAATAATTGGACCTAGTTTACAGTCGTCTGCAAACCTGGTCAGCCAAAGCCCATTAGTTTTGACCTGAACTCCTGAGAAGTATATACCAAACAATAGGAGGCCCAGCACTGACCTTTGTGGCACCCCACTGGTAACAGGTCTGCTGGTTGATGTGGAGTCACCCACTTTGATAGTTTGCGTCTGGTTTGTGATCCAGTTGGCAACTCATCTTATAATGAAGAGGTTTACATTTAGTTTGCTAAGTTTAGGGTCTATATTAGAACATTCGAAGTTTCAAAACTTTGAATGTTCTAATATCGACCCCTATTCAGCGAAAGCTGAAAACATCAAACATACAGAACAGCGAATTTTTTCCTAGGGAAAAAATTCACTGTTCCAAAACACATACACACAACACAAGCACACCAAACAAACAGCAATCCACACACATACACCTAAAATCTTACACCTAACCCTACACTAAACTATACACACACCACTAACTATCCACTTACCTTAACCCAAACCCTAACCCTAAGGTCCACAAAATCGCACACTTACCTGACCGGCGCCCTAACTCACCTAACCCGCCCTAACCCTCACATCCACACAATCACACACATATCTAACCCGCGCCCTAACCGTAAATCACCTAACCCGCTCTAACCCTCACGTCCACACAATCACACACATACCTAACCCGCGCCCTAACCCTAACTCACCTAACCCGCCCTAACCCTCACATCCACATAATCGCACACATACCTAACCCACACCCTAACCCTAACTAACCCAACCCACACTCAATCGCACACTTACCTGAACCTGACTTTTAACTGTCCACCACAGCGCTGAAAATACCGAAGCAAAAGAAACAGACATCCCTAGGAAAAAATTTGGTTTTCTGTTGCTTCGATATTTTCAGCTTTCGCTGAATAGGGGTCGATATTAGAATATTCAAAGTTTTGAAACTTCAATGTTCTAATATAGACCCCTACGTTTATTGGTAGTGCCTGAGTGTGGGATTGTGTTAAAAGCCTTTTCAAGTCAAGGTATGCGCAGATTTGCCCTCATCAATGGCCCTGGTTATATTTTCAAAGAAATTCACCAGATTAAGCAGGCAGGATCTGCACTTGACAAAGCCAAATTGGGTAGGATCCAGGGTTTGGAGGGTATGTCTTTATTTATGAGGTCCAGAATGATACATTCCATGGTCTTACAGATGAGGCAGGTCAGGCTTATGGGTCTGTAATTCCCTGGGTCTGTTGCTAAGCCACCTTTGTGAGGGGAATAACTGTTGCTGTTCTCCATTACACAGGAACAAAGCCTGTGGTTAGAATATGATTGAAAAGAGTACTTAATGGTGATGATAGTTCATAATTTAGCCTGTTTAGAAGACAGCCTGGGATGCCTTCTGGTCCCATAGAGGCTGTATTTTTTACCTTGGATGAGGTTTGATGACCTGGTCTTCAGATATGTAGGGTTGGGGGGAGTTTGTGGGAGGGTTTGTGATAGATTTGGAGGGATAAGGAAGTGAGCTTTTTACCAAACCTATCCACTAATAGGTTTGCTATATCTATTGTGTCAGTGTGTGTGATACCACTGGTCACTAGTTCTGCACAGGCTTCGGTTCTACCTTTTAGGCTACATCTGTAGCTGTAAAAGGTCTTATGGTTATCCGTGGCTGTGCTTGCTAAGTTTTTCCTCAAAGAAGCTCTTAGAGGATTTGACAAGTTGTCTTATTTGCCTGTTGAGGCTGAGGAGGGTGCTTTTCCATTATTGGGGCCTTGCCTTCGTTTTCCTGCACAGCAACTTTTTGTGTTTATTGTAAAGTTTATTGATGCTGGATATCCACCATGGCAGCTTGTTTTGGGGCTCTGGCTTTGATTCTTTCTGGTACAGCTGAGTCTATACATTTATACAAGTGAATGTACAGGGCTGTAGTGTAGGCTTTGGTGTAGTTACCACTTCCAGCTGGGAGTGGGGCTTGGAATGCATTTATTTCTTCATCTAGGAGGGAATAGTTTGCCTTGATGAAGTTTTTAGTCTGATTTCACCCTTTGTGAGTTCTGGTGTTCGTATCAACTCTAAAGTGACTGATTTGTGGTTAGATTTAACTAATGAGGGTCCGACAACTGCGATAATGCATCTGTTTGACATGTTAGTGAGGTCCAGATCTAGTATGTTTGTTCTTCTGGTCAGGGTATGAACAATTTGCTCCAGGACATTTGAGTTAACAAAGTCAATGAACTTTTGCACTAGCGAGTTAGGGCTAGCATAGGTTTCCCATTTGATGGTGGGATAATTGAAATTCCCCATAACCAGAGTGCTCAGTGATATTTGGATTGTCTCCACTTTGGTCAACTAGGCTTCATGTGTGTCATGACCCACGGAGGGGGATCTATAATTGAATATAACTTGAATGGGGGTATTACCCACCATAACCTGAACTTGGAGTAACTCCATGGAGTTATCCAGTTTAAAAAGACAGGAGGTAAATTTATCTCTAATATAGGTAGAAACATCGCCTCCTTTGGTTCTCACACATTCATTTTGCAGTCTGAAGGTATTGAAGGCATTGTAGCCTTGCACAGCCTGGGTACTCTCTGAAGCCTTGAACCAGGTTTCTGTGACTGCACATACATCTACATCTTCCAGTGATAGAAGTGCTTCCAGGGTGTGCAATTTTTTGATTTAAGCTCCTAGCATTTAACAGCATGGCCCTTATTTTGTTATGATTAATGAATTTCACATCGGTAAGTTTGCTTTTGAGACCTTGCCTAAAAAAGGCATTATAGGGGTGGCAATAGCCTTTGTTAGTAGCCAAAAGCCTATAGGTGCCAGGTGCAAACTGTCTCTGACAAAGCAGCGAGGTTTGTCAGCCATGGCTTCCCAGGCTGACAGGAACTGATTCCCCTTTGAATGCTACCAAAAACTAAGTCAATTATTAAAATCAATTATTTTTTTTGTTTATACTGTGGCATAATTTTAGGTGAGGGTAGTATGCTATTCAAGGCTATATAGTCCAGTGAGGTACATCTCAGGTCGTTCTCTCCAACATGATCTATGACAGAGTCATAATGGTACTTGCTGCTGAGAGACCTGAGTGCATGCGTATCTGATGAATCCTGGCACTGGACAGACAGCTGATGGTGACATTTTCCTTGTCCAACCTGGTGAGTGGAAAATCCATGTGTCTCATTATTGAGTCTCTGGTTTACTATCAAAATGTGGACTGGCACTTACATGAAACTGGAATGGTCGAATGCATCTTTTCCAGTTTCCATAATGTTGTTCTAAAAATGTTCGAATGCACATTAGCGAATGGCAGTGTACATTCACTAATGTGCATTCAACATTTTGATAATAGATCACACTATAGTAGGGATCAGGAAATTTACCCTTTTCCTCACTGTAGTGCAGAGTTGGAATATATAATTTGCAAGGGGTGTGGGGGAGCAGGGGGAGCTTTCCCCTTGCAAAACTGTAAACATAACTTCCTGAGGGTCTGGCATCACCAGGTCTATATTATCTTGCCGAAAGCTGTTTCCAGCGAATATGGCAACATGGAACAATAAACAGTGAAATCCCACTAAAGCAAACGTGCAGGTCACAAATTTGTTTCCTAGGGAAAAAATCGGTGTAGCAACTGAACACAACATACCACCTAAATCATTACAAAGTGGGGGGCTTCACCCTCCACACCCCCACAGCCCCCCACACACCCCCTAGTTAAATATACCAACTCCGAGATTGCACTACAGTAGAGTAAAGGTGTTACTGCTCAATGTTAAGAGTCTAAAAAAGAAACTCCACTCCCTACCAGCTCTCGTCACCCTAGAGAATGCTGACATCTGTGCAGTCACTGAGACATGGTTTAAAGCTGCGGACAGCACCCCGGCAATATAAGACTATAATGCCTTCCATACATTAGAACAGCTCTTACACAAGCAGGGACTAAAGGTGGAAGTGTCTCAATTTATATAAAAAATATACCACATGGCTGGTCAATCAGGATGATGCACTTGAGTTTCTCCACATTCAAATCACCACAGGCAAAATCCCATGCCACTTCCTTGTAAGCTATAGGTCTCCCCCCCAGAAAACCCATTACATGTATTTAAGCTTAATGGAAATGCTCACCATCCAACCCAATACCATATTCATGGGAGTCTTTAATTACCCCACTATTAACTGGGAGTCATATATGACACCAAATATGCAGGCACAGAGAGTCCTGGATTTTGTAAACACAAACTCCCTGTACCAGATTATCAATACACCAACATGCCAGGGTCGCAAAAATACACTGGATCTGGTCCTCACTAATATGGGAAAGTGCTGCATACCCCCTAGTGTAATGTCTTCTCTGGTAATGTTAGACCATAAAATAGTCTCCTCTGAAGTAAAAATGAAACCCAGAACCCCAGCTAACCCTGGAATGTTCAAGAACTACTCTAAGGCTAACTTCCAACTATTAAGTGATAACCTGGCACAATTGCAAGCCCCTTAAACTCTGAGAACACTGCTGCCTATGAAGAACTGTTGACAGAAATCCTATGCAAGTGTATTAATAGCTGCATAGAGACAGTTGTACCCACCAGGAATAAGTACAGAACTAACTCAAAAAACAAGCCACCCTGGTAGAATCACAACATCAATATGACATTTAACAGAAGGAAAAAATCATGATAAAAATTAGGAGGTTTAGTACCCAGTGGGATAAAAACACTGTCATCAAACTAAACAAACAACTGAGTGGACAAATTAAGTCTAATAATGCCAAATTTAAGGTGAATTTGACCTCCCAGGCCAAGGACAACAGCAAGACATTCTTTATCTATGTCCACAACCTCAAAGGAAATATAAAATTGTGTGCAGAGCTCATTGTGGATGGAGCTGCCAATACTGAGCCAGAATATATAGCAAACCTATTGGCAGACAAATTCAGCTCAAACTTTACTCATCTATCTCCCCCAGGCTTTCCCTCAAGAAATACCATCAAATATAACTCCCCCTACTTTCACTAGAGAACAGGTCCTCAGTGCTGTCTGTCTAAGGCCAAGAAGCCTGCATCATCTGGCCTTGACAATATCCCAGGCTGTCTTCTAAATAGCAAAAAGCATGGAATATCAGGCCCCCTGGAATAACTATTTAACCGTAGCCTCCAAACAGGCTTTGTACCTTAAGAATGGACTCTGGAAGTATAGACCCGTAAGTCTCACTAGTCTCATATGCAAAGCCATAGAAAGAATTATCATGGTAGTGATCGATAATGACATAGGAAACGTTCAGACACTAGAACCAACTGAGTTTGGTTTTGACAAGGGCTAGTCATGCCTACGCAACCTAGTGGACTTCTTTGAGAAGGTCACTAAAGCAACGTACAAGAACAAAATGGTTCACAGTGCCTACTTTCACCTGACCAGGGCATTTGACATAATGCATCACTCAGGCATTGTTGGCAAACTCAAGAAGCTAGGTATAAACCCTAATGTCACCAAGTGGATAGTGAGCTGACTGACAGGCAAGATCCAGAAAGATAGAAATAGAGAGTACACATCGACAAAGGGGCCAGTCACAAGTGGAGTCCCTCATGGGTCATTCCTGGGACCATTCCTTTTTGGCATCTACTTCTGTGAAGATAAATCCAATGTCAAGGGCCTTTGGCTGACCAGATTGACAGATGATTGAAAATTAGAAGCAGTCATAGGATCCCCTACCAACACTGATGTTCTCCAAGAAGGGCTGATGAAAAAAAAAAACTGGTGTTAGAACCATGGAATAAAAATAAATACCAATAAATGCTTAACAGTATCCTTTGGGAAGTCAGACACTCCTGGTAACTATCATGTTGACAACACACCCCTTAGAAATGACCCAGTAATCAGGGACTCAGGGACTCACATAGACAGTAATCTAGCCTTTGACTATCACACATCTACAGCAGTGAGGAAAGCATTCTATGTTGTGCAACCTTATCAACAAAGAAATGGTATCTAGGTCCAAGGAGGTTATTGTTCCATTGTTTTCGGTATTCATGAGACCTGTTATTGAGTACAATACCCCCTTTGATATGTACCTAACCAGGCAATCCAACAACTGGAACATCCACAAAGGCTCCTCACTAAAACAATACAGGGTATAAATAACATGTCCTGTGAAGACTGCCTACTCTCCTACAGGCTGTTGAGGGGAGATCTATGCCTGGCATGCATGGCATCATTGGACTCCAGTCTGATGGACCTCCTGCATATCCACATTCTAAAGACTTAAACCTTGCCTGTGATATAAATAGGACCTGTTGGAGAGACAGGTATGTATCCTAGAGACTATCCCTTCTGTGGAACAGGCTCCCCATCCGTGTGAAGCAGAGTTCCTCCCTAACTGAATTCAAGTGCAGCTCAGACAACTGGATGGGGAACAGGAAATTTATTCTTGGTTTGGCACCTACTGTATATTTCTAATGGACACAGGCTACCTGCAAATTGTTCATCTCCCATGCCTCTGCTTGTAAATGTTTTGTCTTGCAAGCCTCTGCTTATAATTATTAAGGGTACCAGAACTTGTCAGAGATTTGGGATGTATGGCTAGGCTGGAAAATGCCCCAGTGATCGTTATCCTGGTACACACTTATGAACCTACTGCACCTCATAGCACTGGGTAAACATAATACATTACAATCATGTATTGCCTTAAATTAGTCTATGTGCTCAGACATGCTCCTTTCTCCTTGTCTAGTCCTTGGTTGAGCAAGATTCAGAAGTTAGTGTTTGCCCTGATTTGGAATCCGGGTAAGCATAAGATTTCCTCTAAGGTACTGTTTTCGTCTCTGACGAAAGGCAACCTGAATCTAATATTGAAAAGCATGCAGATGCATTCATTCTGCAAAATTTTTTTTTTCATTGCTTTATTTACCCTTACCACTATAGATTTATCCTTATCATTATAGACACAGGAAGAAGTTGTTGTTTTAAAGACAACACCTCAATTAGTTTTGTTGGTGTAGGAAAAATATGCCAGAGAATTTATGGAATTGGCACTGTGTAAATGCTGCTCATAAAGCTATTCTGTTTATTTGTAATGTATATAAAGAGCCCACAATGGGACTGATTGATTCACCTATTTGGCAAACCCCTTATAGACCTCCCAGTGAATTGATCAAATGGGAATTTTGTCTTTTTCTTAGCTTCTGCAAACAAATCCTGAGGGTTTTATATAAGTGCTTTTTAACTGTCTTTGTGAATAATACCACTTCCACAAACTCAGGATGTAATATTTTCTTCTTAATTAAAGGAAGCTTTGAGGTTTTCATCATCCTCTGTGCAAGAACTCATTAGTCACTTGAAACCAGAGGAAGGTTAGCATAATGGTTAAGATGTTTGCCTTATAGACACAAGGTGCAGGGTTTGATTCTCACATGGATTAATTGAGTAGGATTAAAATGGCCCAAAAGGGTAGTTAACCTTGTAGTAACCTATGACCAATCATGGCAAGATAAAGCATTTTTACTAAAGGCCTCAAACAATATTCTGGCATCAAGTACTAACCTATGAACAATCATGACAAGATGAATCATTTTACTAAAGGCCTCAAATATATATTAGAGCATCATTCACCTTGAAGAGCAAATGTCAAAAGATAAGATGCACTGATGTATTAGTGCATATTTTGATGGCAATGATAGGACAGATCATTCAGTTCTGCTTTTACACCTATGATTTTACAGCATTTTCTCCCTTTATTAGAACATCAGATAAAATTCTTATATGATGGACATTGACCACCTGCAAAAAGTGCTGCTCTAGTCTACAATATGGCTGATGGTTGTGCAGTATATCTTCAGTTAGGTGCAGATAACTGCCACAAGTTTGGGAAATGCCCATTTTGTTCTGTCTAGCTATGGGAAGGATTACTATTTTATCAACTAATAGGGAGGCATTATAAAGTATTAGTACTGAGTATGGTAATACTTCCATCTAGAAATTTTAAGAATCTCAATTTATCAGAAAATAATCTTTCTGATTACTCATTCAGGGTCTATATCAGGCTGTCCTTTGCCCATTTCTGGAAGGGTACACACTTGCTTTTAAGGAAAAGGCTGTCTCAGAAGATTATTCACTATGCAAAATTGGTAGTGGGCTGTTTTACTCAACAACGGTTTACTGGTAAGTATTAAAGAAAGGTTCATCTCATATTAGACCCTTTGCATTATGGAAGGGTTTATTATTATCATTTCTTTAGTCATCATCATCTTCTTTCGACTGTTCCCGTTAGGAGTCGCCACAGCAGATCACCCGTTTCCATTTCTTCCTGTCCTCTGCATCTTGCTCTGTCACACCAACCACCTGCATGTCCTCTCTTACCAAGTGGTTATCATTTCTTTAGTATTATTTATTATTATTTATTATTTTTTGTTTTTTATTAGATCATTGATTTGATTGTCTGTGTTTAATTAAGCTTATAGTTGTATATTTGATGTGAATAGTTTATTTATGTGCATAGTTTATGGTTGTTATTTGATGTTGATATGATATGTTTTGCAGTAAAAAAAACTCTTGCTGGGCAATCTCTTGGACATAGGCTTGGTGAAAGTTTGCTTAGATGGATACAGACCCATCAAGTAATAAACAATAATCAGACCTTAAAAATTTGTCATCCCCAGTAACTTATGGGTCTACACTGACTTCATTCCCCTTGTCCTTAATTGTAAATGATTTAACCAGTGATCTACACAATGTGTACTCAGTTCTGTATACAGGTGACATAAATGTTCTCAAAGTGGCTCAGTCTGAAGCAGTTGTGCAGAAAGAGCCCTGGGAGATTTCTGCTAACTCAAGAACTAGTCTAGTTGCAAAGAACTCCAATCAATTCAAACAAGACATCAGTGATGCTTCTCGGCAACAAATAACAACTCAAGGACATTGAACCAATTAAAAATTCTAGACTATTAATAATATCATTTTGCAGGCACAGTAGAAAAAATTCTAGGAATATTATTCAACCTAATTCCTAAATTTAAAATTCACAGAGAATTAACATCTTAGAGAATAGTAAAGCACCTAAAATTCCCTTACAATGTGCCTTGTCTCATGATTAATAAACCTATAAAAGCCAGTTATAAATGACCTGATACCAAACTAGAATATGTCCTCCTGGTAACTGTTCTAAATTTATGCCACAATACCAAACTCGTCCAAACACACAGTTAATAAAATATGTTCCTTTCTCTCACTCTCAAATAACAAGCAGGGCTATTCACTCATGCTAGCTACTGTTACGTGGTTTCGGTACATATCAGCAGGAGAAGCGCTCTTGTTTGTTACAAAAATGTTCAAACTACTACAATCCCATTCACCAGCAGACTGACCTTGAAATCTTTCTCATAATCCCAATGCATGTTAGTAATGGGCAAAGCTATATAAGTCTATATATATATATATATATATATATACATATATACACACACACACACACACACACACACAATATATATATATATATATATATATATACACACACATACATATTTATATATATATATATATATATATATATAGAGAGAGAGAGAGAGAGAGAGTGAGTGAGTGGACAAAGTTCTATTCAGTGTAACAATCAGTGTCTTTGGCCATATATATATATATATATATATATATATATATATATATATATATATATATATATATATATATATATATCTGGAAATTCTTCTGAAACTTGCTATAAACTGTTACTAATAACCGGATACTATAGTAAACAAGTGGCATGCTTAATTGATAGTCATTTGTGATCAACACTGTAAATGGCAATTACAAATGTGTGATTTCTTTGATTTGCTTTTGGAGACCGAGATTGTGGTATATCAGAACTGATATATTTAAGTAACAGGGGTTTGGAGCGTGCAGTCCATCAGTGAAGGTGGTGAAAAAGTCCCCCCTGCAAAATTCATTTTAAGGGAGAATACAAGTTTTGACTGTGACTGTTTCATTGTAGGTTCAGTAATAGTGATCCCATGTTCTCTCATTCATGTTATCAAACTTCAGGCATGGAGCCTTAATGTATGCAGTAGAAGCTCATAATGTAGTCACCATTGCCATATTGTGTTTCTCATTGTACTACACTGTTATGTATTATTCAGTGTACTTCATTGCTATATATACAGGTGTGTATTTTTGAATATTTGTCTGCATTGCACTACTGTTATGTTTTTCTTTGCATTTCACTACTGCATTTTGGGCTTTACTTTTTACATACTTTGTATCCCTGTGATGAAATTGAAAATAGTCTATACAGCTCAACCTGTTCGTGCAACAGTTCTGGGCAAAGGCAAAAAGAATGGAGGGGGGGACAAATGCTCAAAATCAGGGGCAGATTTTAAATATCACACGTGGAAACATAGCAAGTTGTAAGAATGACAGGATTTACGTTGGCATGCATTTTGCTGAAGTCTAAAACACAAATATCTGTCAGTATTTCGTGACTTCAATCCTCAATGTTTTGCCAGAAAACCTTTATAAGGAACAGACCAAATATATGAGGCAAAATTTAGACAATCTCCAAAAGTCTGGACAATAGAGGCATGAAATATTTAAAATGGATCAGTTTTCTACCTTGGCCAATAAATAAAATAAAATAAATATAATCAAGTACAACTTAAATATCAGAGTTTTATCCTTTGACGAGATAGTTTAAGACTGAACGTTTACTGCAATATATGTTATCTAACCAAGTGCATGTCTAATATTAGTGCCAGCCTACATTGTCATACATCAAGAACTTTATGTGGATATACTTTTGACCTAATTGTAATACTGAATTTATATATGTCTATACAGGCTATCATGGAATATTTATCTTACTTACCATGTTAACAAAGGATGGAGAGCAGCACATTACAATCATACTGAACATACATAGGGGACTGCAGATGTCAACACATCATTCCAGGAAGTGATCATGAATGTATATATAAATATCTATATATTTATAAATATATATATATATAATGTTGAATTTCATAACACCAAAAACCCAAAACACTGAAAACTCAGAACATTAAAAGTGTGCTTCATAACATTGAAAACTACAATGCATATGTAAATAACATCCTCGCCACCTATAACCACATCTAACTAACAAACACACATTGTACTACATTTATGCAGGGGAACAAGCCTCCTGCACCCCACACCCCCCATAAATTAAATATACCAACTCCAAGATCACATTACAGTGGAAAAAAATTAATGTCCTAACCTGAGGTTAGGAAATAATTTTTTTTCCACTGTAGTGCAATCTTGGAGTTGGTACATTTAATTTACAGGGGTATGGGGGGTGCAGCAGAAATGTACTAGAAAGTGTGTTTGTTAGGTGTTGTAGGTGGAATTGATGTTATTTACTTGTGCAATGTAGTTTTCAATGTTATGAAGCACACTTTCAATGTTCTGAGTTTTCAATGTTTTTGGTTTTCAGTGTTTTGAAGTTTCGATGTTCTGGTCTCAATGTTATGAAATTCAATGTTATGAAATTGCAATGTTATGAAGTAGACCAATATATATATATATATATATATATATATATATATATGTATGGGTCTAGGACATTTCACTGAATAGCACATTTCACTGAAAGTCAAATTAGTGTGCACTTTGCACTGAAAGCTCAATTCACTGAAAACACAATTCACTGAAACACATTTCACTGAAAGTTATATATGGCCTTTTCACCACTGTAGTGCAACCCTGGAGTTAGTATATGTGCTTTCAGTGATTTGTGTTCAGTCATTTGAGTTTCAATGAAATGTACATTCAGTGAAATGTCATAGACCCTGTATATATATATATATATATATATATATATATATACACACACATATATATATGTGTGAGTGTGTGTGTGTGTGTGTGCTTTTCTGAAGAGAGAAGCATGCAATGATGAAAGTCTAGGACATATAAAAAAAATCTTTGCAATTAAGACCACATGACATGGGGTCAGACTGCCTTCTACTTACCAGTAATAGCTGAGTGTTCCACCAGCTGTGCTTCCAGTCCAGGAAGGTAATCCAGTTCATCTAGAGAAGAACTGACCACTTGCAAATAGTCATCCTGCCAAGGGAACAAAAATTAATTAATTAATTAATTAATTTAAAAAAAACAATAGTTGTGCTACTTGCATTTTTATATGTACATCTTGCACTTTTTTGCCTGGATCATGGCTGTAAGGGGTCCTTGGATAAGTCCACCTACCTGGCTAACAAATAAGTAAACAGATAAAATTTACATTGTGCAGAAGGCCTCTTTCTCAGTTTACCATCAGGTCCTAGCATCAGCAGTGTCAGTGAAGTGAAGGGCGTGGCTACCTGGGCATAATAAGCTGTCAGGGGTGAGATTGACACTTCAAAAGATTTGCCAACTTAATGTGATTCATTTATGCAGCTGTAGCTAATATCATAGCTGGTTAAATGAATATGTATATATGTTAATAAACTGCATCAAGAGTCTAGACAAAGCTCCTTGCTACACTTCTGTAAATCTGAGAACTATTTTAAGTCCTCAACTTTGGGTTAGGAGAGGTGACAGCCTGGGAATTACCCAGGGCACTAATTAAGCTTGCTACAGCTCTGGCCTGAATTTCCTCCATGGTAAGCACCAGAAATCATGTGGCCAAACTTTGCTGATGTCTGAGATACTGCGGTCTTGAAATGGGTCCATTCAGACTGTACTTCCCCAGTTTCTGCAATTGTATGGAATAAGCTGCCCTTCTGCTTGAAGTTGATCTGAACATGTGTAGAAGAACTGGCTACAAAGTCCAATCATTACTCGTTTTGGTTTCCCAGGTATGTCAAGCCACTATCCCAGCCACCATTACTACTACATGGTGATCAGTTAACAGCTCAGTATCTCTCTCTTGACCTGAGTGCCAAGAAAATATGGTGTCATATCTGATGACATGACGGCAGAGCTTAATACTGACCATCAGCCCAAGGTGCTCTGGTACCAACTATAATGTTGGAAATCTCTAAGAATACTCTGGATGTCATTCATTATCCTTAAGACACCCCAAAATTTAATAAATCAGAACTTTTTTTATTTCTATCTTCAAACTTAATTACCACAAAAATATTTGTATTGCAGTCTTATACATACCATCCATTGTATTACTACACCATAATACATATTATATTGGGTATTTCACAACATACAACTAGAAACAATCATACTAGGTGACCCAGATATTGACTGGAAATCTAACGATACATATACCACTACCAACCCAATTAATTTATATATTTTCATCCAACTTATCAGCTCCCCAACAAGGGCTCACAAAAGTAGTACCAATTAAACTATTCAAGACTGGATATTAACTATTAGATCTAACTGCGTATACAACTCAGGCTATCTGTCCAGTACTATAACTGATCATTTTCTAACCTTTGTAATCAGAAAACCAAACAACATAGATAAGCAGGTTATATATTAACAAGTATGCAATCTTTCCATGTTCAGTCCAGAAATTTTTATTACAAACCTTAAACAATGCAACTAGAATTCATTGACAGCTATACCACTTGAAGCAGCAACTTATTTTAATACCAAAGTTCTAAATATTCTAAATAAACTTGCTTCACTTAGAACTAAATGAGTGAGGTCCAGGCTAACTAAAAAAAATAAACAACTCATGTTAAGACAAGATAAAGCATGGAAAACTGGTATAAATCTAGGAAACAGTACAGCTTTTAGGCATTTTGAACCGATAAAAAACCTAACAAAGCAATAAATTATTCAAATCACCATCACTCTAACCAAGATAATCTAAATCAATTTTGGTCCACAATAACTAAACGATTACTTTCTAGGCAGACTACAATACCCTTCCCAACAACAAATAATAATACATAGTTCCTTAATTTAACAATAACTTTATCCAAACTGTTCTACCTGACTCAAAATAATCCATCACCCTCTCAATCCACTTACCTCATAAAATGGGTCAATAATGTTCAACTTTCAACCCATCTCCACCTCAGCTATTATAAAGCATATTCTCAGCTTAAAAACAACTACATTAGTTGCTGACAGCCTATTAAAATTGCATCAGATGTATTAACATTCCCTAACTCTACAGTTATAATTCATTCTGTCAATGAAAGATATATTCCCACTCTGTTGATAAAATCATCTATCATACCCCTACATAAAAGCGGAAACAATACTGATTTTACCAACCATAGACCCATAGCAATCTTATCGTCATTATGTATACTACTTAAAAAATGTATTTACTAACAATTAATCCAATGTCTCACTGATTACAATCTCTCTTGTGATACTCACTATGGCTTCCAATCCAAACACAGCACAATAATTGCCCTCCTTTCTTTCTGTTATAATATTAACCACAACCACAACTAAGGCAAGTTATTCTCATTCATATTTCTGGACCTTTCTAAATTATTTGACAGCTTAGCTCATCAAAAATGACTCTTTGAACTGTAGCCCCTTCACCTGAATAAACCTGCTCTCACCTGTTTTTCAGTTATTAATACAAAGACAACAAGCAGTAAAACAGAAAGAATTCTTCTTCTTCTTCCATCCTGTTACTGTCCGTGTCCCACAAGGATCTTGGATTTTATAAATAAACTCCAAACTGCAGTTAGTCAAGCTGCTTTAGTGCAATATGCATATGACTCCGCCTTAATCTCTTCTGTTGTCTGTGTGATTGTTGCAGGGAATGTTATACTTTCTGAAAGACACAATTGTACATTTTTGGCATTTAGCTTTAGGCTATGACTTTGACACCAGCAATTTGTTTGGGAAAGGCCTTCCTTAAGGATATTGGTATCTTCTGGAGAGGAGATGAAGGAATCAAGTTTACAGTAATCTGAAAACTTGGTCAGCCATAAGTTCCTAACATTATCTTTGACCTTCAAGAAGTCATTGCTAAAGAGGAGTGGCCCAAGGATCAAGCCCTGAGGTACACCACCAGTGACATGTCCTTTCAAGAGGTAGATCCATTTACCCTAATATCCCGGGTTCTCTTTATGGGAGAGTTTGCTATCCAATGAGCTATACAGGGATTTAAATTTTGCTAGATGAGTTTATTGACTATGCCTGAGTGGAGGGTGGTGTTGAATACATTTGTGAGGTCTTGATATGGAGTGTGTACAGTTTTTCCCTCATCCAGTACCTCAGTAAACTGTTTGAAGAAGTCAACCACATTAAGCAGTCAGGGTCAATGCTGTTGTGTTGCCAGTAATGTTTGATTTAAGATTAAATCTTTCAATAGCTTGTATGTAGCGAAGTTTTGTAATTATTAATGCAAATGAGAATTTTCAATATTAGATGTCTGACAGCATCACTAAGATGACCTTAGAAAAATATCTGGAGGCATCTCTGGGGTTTGATGAATTAAGGCAGAATGGATAAACAAAGAGGTCATTGTTAGGAAGAATGGATTGGCTGCAGAGTTAGGAGGTTGAAAACTCAGGTTTGAAGTCATTGGGGTGAAGGGGTTGAGCAGATGGACCTGATTTTTGTTTCTTAAATTGAAATTAATTTCATAGCAGCAGTATCTATAGTTGCTTAGGGCGGCCACGGTGGTGCAGTGGTTAGCATTGCCACCTCACAACAAGAGGTTCTCTGGTTCGATTCTTGGCCTTCTGTGCGGAGTCTGCATGTCCTCCCTGTAGTCGCATGGGTTTCCTCCGGGTGCTCCAGTTTCCTCCCACATCCCAAAGACATGCTGCAGGTGGATTGGACACTCTAAATTGGCCCTAGGTGTGCATGTGTGTGCCTTCTCTGTAAGGTTGGGCGCCGGGCTGGCAACTTGACACCGTAAAACTCCACTGCCAATCATGAGTGGACAAGGTGATCCGCCGTGGCGACCCCTAACCAGGAAAAGCTGAAAGAAGAAGTATCTATAGTTGCTTAGGAGTGCAGACTTCCTAGCTCTATAATACTAGTCTTCCTGGATCCTTTTTTTTTTTTTTTTTTTTGTAGAATTAAAGCTAATTTCCACCTTCTTTTGCAGTTTAACTCAACGCTTATGATGCCTTTCTCCCTACACGATGTTTCCAGTATTACGTAGGTACCAAAAACCTGCTTGTATTTTATAACACTTTCATTTCATTCTCTTGGAATGAAAGGAAGGGAAATCCCACCCACTTCTTAAAGCTTAACTTCTGATATTGTTTGCAGAGGAATTTGTCTCCACCAGCATGACATACAACAAACACAGAGAAATCTGTAGTTTACCCTTTCAGGTACTGCTGACAATCTTAGATGTGCAATCAGTCCAGATAATGTCAAGAGCTTAGCAGTTTCTCAAATAAGACAGAGTTGTGAAACTGTTTTTCACTGTCTTTATTGCAGAGAGTAAGAGAAACAGTATCCATGCACCTAGTTGGTAGGGTCACTACCTGTCTCTCTTTCTGCAGAGCAGTAGTGATTTAAGCAGTTCTGTCCTGGAAGGAGGAGAACCTGAAAAAATGGTAAATCTGTTGATACTATAAAAGAAAATATTTTCTTACTTTTTCTCTAAATGTCACAAAAATTTCTGATACTATATTTAGGTCATCTTAATGTATAAAGATTACTTAACATCACAGAGTCTTTAAATTAGTAATAAGACAAAAATAAACGATAATTTTTATTCGATAATGGCATGGTTTGACCTGCATAATTTCAAGTTTCAGTAAGATTGTTCCACTTTGGGCATCAAAAAAGGCAGCAACCCTAATAGATAACTACATATTTTGCATAGTGATACACTTATTAGTGGTATTTTCTGTAACTGCAACATTTTTATAGAAAGTGTTGAATTATATACAGAACTACCTATGTCATGCTCAAGGATTATGATTTTGATGTAGTGGACAGTATGTTGCAGTATAAATTAAGGGTTAGCAATGCAACAGAAGTTGAAAATGTAATGAGTGAAGGCATTTGTGTCTCAGTTTAAAAAATCTCCTAACACAAATTCATGTACTGCTGTAGACGCTAGTGAGTAGCAGGACATGTCCTTTGAAGTGTTAAGAACTCATGGATTATAGACCATCTTTGACACTTCAGGAAGAATGTGGGGGATGGTCTGTCAGTGCTCATAACACAGAAATGCAAAATAACAATCATTATGACTTCCTGACATTTAGCTGCCTTCTTTGGCTAGAACTAAAAAATTGCTCTGAATGGTTTGTAACAGGGTCTGACAGAAATGTACATGATGCTCATTCAGGGTTACAGTGCAAGCATTCCTGTCAGAAGTTGTGTAAGATGCACGTGACTCACATTGCTACCATTCTGTTAGGTAAACATCATCACTTCCTTATGTTTAGCATGGTTAATGTAAAGTGGACTTGAAATGTATTCCAGGCAGGATACAAAAAAAAAGCACTAAAACAAATTCATGTTAGTATGTCAGTCCCCATTGTTAGACATTTTGTGGAAAACATATTAAAATTGTATAAGAAGCACCTAGAGTTATTTTAATGCACTGAAATAACTCAGAAAACAAATGTACAATGAAAAAGGCATAATTTTTGTGTTCCAAGATGGAGTTTTCCTTTAAGAAGAGAGATGTCCTGTGCTGTAGATGCATCAGAAGGATTTTTTTCCAGGAGGCCAAGACTTTTGTTCCTAGCTTTTAGCACTAAGAGAATTGTTCATAGACATAACTAGAGCCTTTGGGACCATCAGCCATATGGTCAGTAAGCTGAGTTTTGAAGTAAACACTATACAATGGATTAAAGGCTTCCTGGAAAACAGAACCTTTCAGGTTTATAGCAGTGATATTTTCTTTTACCCAGGAAGTCTAAACATCAAAGTACCTTACAGATCAGTCCTAGTACACTACTATTCTCCCCATTTATAAATGACACAAGCTATGACCTTCCACAGCTCGACTTGCTACACAGATGACCTCTTACTTCTAGAAGTATCCTAGAATCTAGGATGATTTCCAGTTACAGCAGAGAATACATGAAAACTTATCTTCTCTCTGTAATTGGAATAATAACAACTGTAAAATAAAATACAAATCAAAAACAAAAATACCTGAGAGTCAAACTTGACTGTAACCCACCTCCCGTCTCCTAATGCAAGAAGGGCTATAACAAGCAAATCATTAATCCCTAAATTATAATACACCCTTCCATTGCTAACATTTCTTTCATCACCAATTCTATCAAACTACAAATAGCAGAAAACAAAATTTACAATTTTGTCCTGCTAGCTGACAACTGTGCACATTAGTATGACCTCCTAAAAGGTTTTCACTGGCTACTTGTGCAAAAATGAGCCACATTCCTCCTCAGTATACAGCTTATCAAGATTATAACCCTCGGCCAGTGCCATTCCTTGAAGTCCACCCTGTGAAAGAACAAACATACCCCCTCAAAAGTAGTCAAAATAATAGTGCCACCCTCATATGACCTCAATTTCGGACATCAGTAGGAGAAAAAATCTTTAATAAGCTTTGCCTTGCTGTTTGGTACCCCCTTCCTTCTGAAGTAATACTAGAGCAGTTGTTTAAAAAAAAACAATTGAAATATACTTTCAAGACAAAGGTTTATAAAACAGACTACTTCCCAGCTATGGCTGTATGCAATATATGTCAAATTTCCCTAGCTTATTTTATTAGCTTCTCATGCACATGATGTATTTACCATATAAATAGTGTACTTAACAGTTTTGTGGGTGTGCCTATTTTTTATATTGTCATTGTTGGTCTGTAAACATGATGCATCCTCATAACTTTGGTATGCATAATTGTTTAAACGGTAATGTATCTTTAATCGTGCTGTTTGTGAGTGCAGGTTGTGGCTGAAAAGGGTCCTTTAACCATTTCACTTACCTGGTTATCAAACTGCAATACAGTAAAATAAATCAACTAAAATAAATTTATTGTAATTTTATTCAGTGCCTCCCTAAGTCTGCAAACTTCCCACTAATAACAATGGAAAGATATCTTCAATAACCCCATACCAAATGTGATTCATGAGAAATATCTTGGCATTTTATTTGACTCACTTATATGTTTATTTGATGTTTTATTTTATTTGATATTTGTTTACCAGAAAAGTCCAACTGGGTCAAATGTATTCCTTCTTAGTGGTGGCCCAGGGAGAAAAACTCCAATAATAGAAATATTTTACATAAGACAATATGTTAATTACATCTGAATTTCAATTTGCATTGCAATTATCAGGACACACCTGGATTTATTACATTAGGGGTGGGAGGTTGGAGTAATGGTTAAGGTGCTTACCTTAGTGACACAAGGTGCAGGGTTTGATTCTCACATTGGGTAATTGGCTAGGCTTAAAATGGCTAATGAGGGCAATTAGCCTAGTACTAACCTATGAACCTATTAGAATTTCACTTTACATTATACAGAAAATTAAAAGAGTATCATGTATTAATGTTAATGAAAAATCTCAGAGACTAAACCTTTTATAAAAGTACAAAGTAAACAGTAAAAAGTAAGAGCTAGAACATATAGCCGGGAATCAAGTATAGGTTGAAACTAGTGCGAGTATAGGATAAGGAAAAACAGCGAAATGCAAGTGATATAAAAAGGATGAGAGAATAAAGAGAAACATTTTATAATTTACATGTGGACAGAAGAAAAAAATGAAAAATATTACACATTACAATTACTAGGAGAGAGTTTGTAAAAGTTTGATAGGAATTGAAGGGTTAGAGAATGGGGTGTAGGGTATACTAGCTGATCTATTAGTCAGGTTTTAAGTGGGGACACAACCATGATTTGGTGAAATGTTCTTTTAATGTTTGTTTGAAAGCTGAAATTTTGGGGTTGGCTCTGATGCTAATAGGTAAATAGTTCCACAGTTTGGCCACTGAGTGGGGTAGATGTTTTGTTCTGTTGTCTCAATAGGTTTATGGACTATGAGTAATTCCTTGTCTTCCGACCTTAGGGATCTTGTGAGTATATAGCTTTTGAGAACATAACTGAGGGCTGGGCAGGGAGTGGGAATTCTGTGTGCAGTTATGAACTGTAAATAACTGAGATGTTGTGTAAGTTCAACCTAACTGAGTGACTAAAGGACAGCACAGTGATGGGATTTATAGGTTGCATTGTTGATTTAAGTGTGATTTGTGAGAATAGGAGCTCCATATAAATGTGTGGGCCACAGGTAGGTGGTGGCTAAGGTAATTTTCATAGATGTTTTTAAGAAATGTTTATGCCCGCACAGCAATCCTAATTTCTGGTGTTTTTTTTTTCCTAATGCTGTTCTGTATATTCAAGTCAAATTTAAGTTTGTCCTCTGTTGTTAAACCTAACTGTTTTGTGTTTCAATTGTGACATTGTTCTGGGAAAAGACTGTAAAGGTGTTGATTTTTATTTGTTTAGAAAATAATTTAGGTGTAAATAGGAGGAGTTTTGTTTTCATAGGGTTGAGTAATAGGTGAGAATTGCTAAGCCAGGATTCAACAGAGGTGAAATATTCTTGTGTTAAGTCTTGAAGATGTGAAAAGACTATTTGCAGAGCAGATTATGGTAGAGTCATCTGCATACTGAATTAGGGAGCCTTGACAAAATGAGGTATGAAGATTGCAGATGAAGATGTTAAAAAGTAGGGGACTATGAATAGAGCCTTAGTGAGCACCTGCAGTATTGGATAGGAAAGGTGAGAGAGAGCTTTACCATTTTACTGCTCTCTGTCTGGCAGATAAGTCATTGGTAAACATTTAGTAGAAGAAGAGGAAGAAAGGCCTATGCTAGAAAGTGGATTCAGAAGTTTTGAGTGGGAAGCTATATCAAATGCCATTGTAAGGCCTAGAAATAATGCTGTGATAAGTTTGCTGGAGTCTCTTGCATTTTTTTACTGTTTCCATGAAGAAAAGCAAGGTAGTTGTTGTACTATGTGCTGGTCAAAAGCCATGTTGAGGTGGTGTTAGATATTGGTTTTGTTGGAGATATATGAGGACTTGCTTGTGGACACATTTTTCTAATATTGGGAAAAGAGGGAGAGGATGGTAAATGGACAGGGTTTATATTAAATCAGCGAATGCTTAAAAAAGTGAATGCTGATTTATCTTCCCCCATGTAAGCAAAAAAAACCCACTTGGAACAGCATTTTTTTTCCCCAGGGAAATAAATCGCGGTTCCACAAAAAAAATAAATAAATAAAAATAAAAACTTCAAAACATTACCCCCTACTTAAATATACCAACTCTGAGAACGCACTACAGTGAGGAAAATGGCAGAGTAACAGAGGTGGCCAAGTGATTTCTTTCCCAGGGAAAGAAATCACTTTATATGCCGTTTCGCTGTTTTGCTGTTTCATGCTTTCAAGTTTGATCAAGACGCATTCGAAAGATTGCATCTTCGATTATATAATAGGAACCCAAATGGACAGCAGTTAGATATGAAGAAGAATGAGTAATGACTTTTTCCAAAGTATTGGTACATGTGCCTCTGTGATTGATTTGTTGATTAGTATACTAATCAGATATAGGTTCATGGGTGTGTACTAAACTAATGGCCCTGGAGCCTTTACAAGCCTAGCTCATAGGATTACCCTGGCATCATGCCACCCGACCTTAGTTCCCAGTGCCTCTGTCGAGTAGAGCCACTGGAGTGATCCCTGGAATGAATTTTCTATTTCCCATCCACTCATCAAGATTTGATTGTGGTAATGAGGTTGAAGTCTGCGCGTGGTGCGGAGGGATTGGGATTTTTTTAGCTGTAGCATTTCTAACAGGGCTGGGTCAGACATGGCTTTGTAAGTCAAACAGAGATCGCCTCTAAGGAGGTGATATGAGACAGAGAATAGTTGGAGTTTTTTGAGCCTGTCCATATAGGACAAGTGTTTAAGGCCTAGGATCCTCTTTGTGAGGTCCTTTTGTGGCCTCTCCAATTGTTGCAAGTGCCTAGTGAGGTACATGCCAAACAGGGCATTGTACTCTATGATTGGCCTAATGAGGGAAGAGTAGAGGGAGACAATTACCTCTTTCTTCCTGGATGCAAAACCCTTAGTAATGAGATGTGCCACATGGAAGGACTTTTTGACCACAGTGGTAATGTGGTGGTCAAAAGAGAGGTTGCTATCAACCTGTATTCCTAGATCTCTTATAACACCTTTTGTGTTCAGTGGACTACCATTGATGTGGTAATTCATGGGAACCAGGTTTTTCCCAAAGGGGATGACAACACATTTTTTGGCATTGAGCTTAAGGCCATGATTCTAACACCAGTCATTGGTTTCAGTGAGGCCTTTCTGTAGGATGTCAACATCACTTGGGGAGTTAATAATAGCTCCTAACTTGCAATCATCTGCAAACCTTGTCAGCCAGTGACCCTTCGTGTTGGCCTGGACAATATGATGCGACCTCTGAAGTAAGCTTAAGATATTCTGAGGGAAGGCTGTCTGCTGAGGTAAAGCAAGGTTGCTTTTTTATTAGAAGTGTTTTTATATGGTTGTACAGGTTGCATTGCAAACTTTGAGCACTTTGTAAAAGTGTTTTTGTACGGCTTAGATGTTGGATAGGATGGATTAGTAGCATTTTGTGAGATCAGTATAGTTATTGTATTAGTTGGGGATGTTGGTAGCGAGGAAGTTGATGATTGACTGGAAATTATGTTTGTTACTCTATCAATAAAAAAAATTATTAAATATGGTGACAATTTGAAGTGGAGATTTCTCTGTTTAGGGTACAGTCTCTTTGTTATTCCTGGATTAAGAAGTGAAGTTATTGATTACCAAAATATTTTGGTGTAACTTTTGTGGTTATTTTTCAGTTTTATATAGATGTTTATTTTGTCTTTATTTACCTGTTTTTTTACCTGATTACAGAGATGTCTCAAGGTTTGAAATTGAGAATTGTTTTTGTTCTTTGACAATACTTTTCTTGATTCGTCTCAGTCACCCATTGCATTGTTTGCTCTCTCTGGACAGCCATGCCGCATGGTTACATTTGATCCTTTTTTTACGAAAGGGAGCTACACAATCCAGGGTATTTATAAATGTTGTGTTAAAGTAGTTTACTACATCACCTATTGGTAAGGTTTTTCGGGTCAAGCAGTTCATACATTTTATTTAATTTAATTCATTTAATTTGCATTTTAGCATATTAATGAAAGAAAATTGGTTGAAATTTATTAAATTATTGGTTATTTCATAATGATTTTTTGGATATAGGGATAATCATAGTATGGGTGTATACTGCAAGGTGGTCACTTAGGATATTGGGGTAAGTACCTTTTTGAGTGAAATTTCTAGGGTAAGTTATTAGAATACTATCAAGGATGGAGCCATGTTTGATGTTTTTATCATATCTAGATGGGGTAGAGATGAGCTGAGAAAAGTCAAAGAGGATTATACTGGCTATTGGGAATTTTATGTTAGGCTTTCTCATTTAATATTTACATTGCCTAAAATAATAGCTTCATAGGTAACAATGTTGAATATTCAGTGTCAGATATATTTTGTATTACCAGTTAAGAAGGTGAATAATAATACTGCATTTTCAAATTAAGGAATGGGATTTGAGTAGGAAGTGAGATTATAGCAATTAGGGAAATATTGCAATTCCACATGCTTTTTATATAATCTGCCTGTTCTAATTATATTATATCCAGGGATAGGAATTCTGAATCTTTTATGGTGGGTTTGAGACATGTTTCTGTATCAGCTAAGACATCTGGGTTATGCTGAGATATCCAGGCATGAAATTATGTAAACTTGTTACAGATTCTTTGAAAGTTTAACATGACTAGATTTGATTTATTTGAAAGGTATTTTGAAGTAGGTGGAGGAGTCAGGGCCAGAGATGGGATGGATATCTTCACAATGGGGGATTTTTGAGAAAAGGATGTAGTAAAATATATTTCTAGTAGAATTTTGCTTCAAAAAAGTTAGGAATTTGATTGTATATATTTTTGGATGAGTATATGTAATTTTTTGTTTGGTGGAGTTAGGTGGTAATAAGAATAAGTTAACTAGACTGGGAGAATATTAGAGTAACTGTTATGTTGTCTCTGGGGAGAAGGACTTGACTTGTGACAGTACCTTTATATGTGTTCATTCGAGTTACTTATAGAGAAGCTATGCAAGTAAAGAGAATAGTTGTTACAAGAGTAAAAAGGATCAGAAAAGGATGTGAAAAGTAGACATAGTGATGCTAGAGATGAACAGGGAGTAGAGGTAATGGAAGAAGTCTTTAGAAAGTCACAGAGGTTAGGGTAATAGAAGATCAAGGTTAGGAGGAGAGTGTAAGAGGATTAAGGGGAGGATACATAAGATGATGTAGTGAAATAACTTATGGGATTGGAAGATAATGCTATGGGGTGGAGACAGGGATGTATAAATGTAGAGGTAGTGGGGGGTGGATGGGAAATGAAGGTAGGGTAGGGGTATGGAGTGAGTCCGTGCAGATTAAGGGCAAATGGAGTTGGCAGAATCTGGCGCACACTGATTCAATAATAAATAAAGTCCTTGCCCTACTTAGCTCTGCAACAGAATTTCTCATCTCCTATCATCTAGACCATGTCAATTTCTTTACCAAACATGTTCTCATTCCTAAACTTGAAATACACACTATCTCTCCTCTCTCTCCGTGGGATAACCAATAACCAAAAGCTCAAAGTGGTAGAAAATAAAATATGTCATTTTTTGTTCCTAGCTAGCAACTACATGCATCACTGTGGTCTTCATGAAGGATTCTGCTCACTACCAGTGCACAGCAGGGCATTTATGATGCAAATTACACTCATTTTTAAAATTGTTATATTCTATCAATGGCCTCCTCTACAGACTGTGCTTCCTGTAAAGGATCCTACATATGCACATGACAGCCAAGAAGAAGGAATTACTCTTAGAATTAATTGTGCTACCCCAACAGAGGAAAGATCATTTACCAGAATTGTCCCTGATATATGGAATACCTCCCTAAAGACTTAAGGTCATAGAATTGTCCAGATGATTTCAAGATAAAGCTGAAAGAACATCTGAAATTAGAAGCTGCCTGTAAATGCTATATAGACACTGGATAATCAGTAGTCCAATAAACTGGTAATCTCTTTCCTTAAAGACAATAACAACCATAATTTGGGATGATACACTAATCTCTAATATCTTCTAACACATGATAAACATGGCTGTAAGTTATGTAAATAACCTTCTACTTTAATGTTCTATCTTTTAATCTCTAGTAATTATCCCATGTTATACTAATATTTTCTCTTCTTAATTACATTTTTGCTTTAAGTTTTGCTGTTCTGTTACTGCTCAAGATCTCAGGTTGTGGCTGAAAAGGGTCATCTGACCAGCTCACCTAACCCATCAACAAACTGCAATAAATCAGTCAATCCATCAATACATAAATAAACAAGCAAACAAACAGACAAGTAAACTGTAACAGATTAATGGCATGGATCTTTGTGATTCTTCCTCAGCCTGAAATCTTTTGAAAAAGAAGTGTTTATTTTGTAGTGTAAGGAGGACACTGTAAGGTTTAAAACAAGCAGAATCAATGCAAGGAAAGCTGTGTGTGTGTGTGTGTGTGGGGGGGGGGGTCCAGTCAATTGATAACAGACTTTCATTAAAGGAGTAAATCTTGGTGGAAAACTTTCTGGTAATGTAAGGGATGGGGGTGGGGCTGTAGTCCTTTTCTTATTCCAGTGAAATAGAATTGGACAATGATCACTAAGGCAGGGGGTAAAACATATAGAGAATATGTTTTGTCTTGGATTTTGAAAGGACACAGTCTTGCAGAGAAAGAATACTAGAGGTAAATTAGGCACAGCAAACTCTTCAACCAAGTCTGAAGAGTTAAAAGCAGTTAAACTTTCCTTAACATCTTGCCTGAGAGGACTTAGACAGCTAATATTTAAATCACAGAGGACTGGGACATAAGTTTAAAATAAGGAAAGATGTCTTAGTGCAGGGAGTCAAAAGAGGTAATGAAGGTGGGCGCAGGAGGTATGCAACTGCAGTAGGCAGTTTTGTGATGCTGTGGATACAAAGAATGGCTACAAGCTAGTTGGGACTGAATTAGTTATTGTTAAATGAGTTAGCTGGAAAGGTGCAAAAGAAGTGGTCTTCACAGCGAAGCATGCATTCTCCACAAGTGGGAAAACTGGGGCAGTCATAATGTACATACTTGTAGTGAGGAAAGTAAAACACTGTATCCAGGATTTGTTCTTCAGCCACCTTTCTGTGTCAGTAAGAAGATGTGAAGGTTGCGGAGTTGTAAGACTGTGCGGGGGGAGTCATGCTTAATTTCTGGTGAGTATGAAGGTGCTAAGGTTGTGGAGTTGTAAGACTGTGTTCGAGGAGTCATGTTTAAGGTTAATTCTGTCACTATTTACTGGACCAAATTTAGGCCTCCTTTCAATGAGGAAAAAGACAAAGTGGAAATAAAACCTGGGAGAGATGAGAATACTAGTGAGATGACTGCCAGAATACTAGTGAGAAAACTGCCAGGTTTAGGTTCAGTATTGTCAATAAAAGGGAGAAGAAGCAGGATGCAACAGCAGGCAGTATATGGTTGGAAGGAGGTTGCCATGGTGGATTCATTATTTCAGCAAGGGCTAAAGTTTGGGAAGAGGAAGAAAGGAAGAAAGACTGGGAAAAAGAGAGGAAGAGTTTCATACATGAGTGAAAATATGCAAGAGATAGATAGAGGTTGGGAAAATGGAAGAGGAACGTAGAAGTAGCTAAGTATTGATGCACTAGGTTAAAATATTTGTTAAGAGAATATCTTGCCAACTTAACTTATTTGAGAAGGTATAAGGAGATGAGGAGCATGGCAAAGAGAGAGGTGGCGAAGGCTAAGAATAAGGCATATGAAAAGTTGTATGAAAGGTTGGACACTAAAGAGGGAGAAAAGGACCTGATTGGCTAGACAGTGGGACTGAGCTGGGAAAGATGCGCAGCAGGTAAAGGTGATAAAAGATAATGAGGGAAACATACTCACAAGCGAGGAGAGTGTGTTGAGATGGAAAGAGTACTTTGAGGGGTTGATGAATGAAGAGAATGAGAGGGAGAGAAGGTTGGATGATGTGGGGATAGTGAATCAGGAAGTGAAATAGATTAGCAAGAAGGAAGTGCAGACAGCTATGAAGAGGATGAAGAATGGAAAGGCTGTTGGTCCAGATGACATACATGTGGAAGCATGGAGGTGTTTAGGTGAAATGGCAGGGGAGTTTTTCACCAGATTGTTTAATGAAATCTTGGAAAGTCAGAAGATGCCTGAGGAGTGGAGAAAACATGTTTTGGTACCTATTTTTAAGAATAAGGGTGATGTACAGAGCTGTAGTAACTACAGAGGGATTAAAGTGATCAGTCACAGCATGAAGTTATGAGAAATAGTGGAAGCTAGGTTAAGAAGGGAGGTGATGATTAGTGATCAGCAGTATGGTTTCATGCCAGGAAAGAGGAAGGGATCTAACTGATGTAGTGATTGCTTTTACTACAGAAACTGTTTACTGTTACATATGCTGTTATGCTCACAATAGTCTAAGGGACTAACTGAAATAATGACTGATTTTACTACATAAACTGTTTGCTGTTAAATATGCTGTTATGCTTACAAAGGATTTAGTTGGGAGACTTGTGTAATGTGATGTTCCTTAACTGGTTTTGACTGTTTTTTCAAGGGACTAACTAAAATAATGACTGCTTTTGCTATATAAACTGTTTGCTGTTAAATATGCCGTTATGCTTACAAAGGACTTAGTTGGGAGACTTGTGTAATGTAATGTTCCTTAACTGGTTTCGACTGTCTTGTGAACTTACCTACAGTATCCTTTCCCTAGTTACATGTAGAAGCTGCAACTGCACAAATTCCTTTTACCAAAGCAGTGTTCTAAGTTGCCAGAGACAGAAATTCTTGTTCCCTGTTGGCAGCTGGCAAGCATCTTTGGCCTCTATTGATCTGTTTTAGTCTGTATTACTTAATATTACACCCTGCATAAGCGTGTGTTCTATGCTATCCTCAAATGTGTTCTAAGCAATTATTGCCTACTACACTGTTATTTGACTGCATAAGTATGTCTTTTACTGTTACTATAATATGATTTCTACCTGTTATCACATCCACTACAAGCCCTGAGGTCAGGAGTCTGTACATTTATGGTCTGTTGAACTTCTATCTATCTCAGCCATTGCATGCTCACTCTGCAGACACCACAGCTCCCCTTGTAGCCTCTCTAGGTTCCTTTATAGCTCTCCTAACAACACACATCCACACTCAGTCAGCTTACACTCATTCCTCTTACTTTACCATAACTGAGGTGTTGTGCACTTCATAATTACTAGCCCATATTCCTAACATAATTTGTTCTCTCTTTTCTACAGCACACTTGGTCTACCTGCATCATCGCAGCTCAGCCCCCCCCCCCCCCCCCAGCAACTGCAACATTGCCAGATAAAACTACTGCTATGGTCCGTTTTCTCCCTCAGTTATTGCAAGCCAAGAATAACACTTTTTAATAAGGATACCTACCAGACAAGTCTGCATAGGTGACTGGATATTTACAGTTCTTGTTATTAGTAGATGTGGTCCTTAGTTATGGTTTAAACATTGTGAGTGGTTATTTACATTTCCTTTTACAGCACATTTGTTACTTTTACTAGTTATTTTTTAATCATTGTTTTGGCCGGCATGCACACCTGCAAGCCCCCCCCAGTAAACTACAGCTTTGTCTATTGCCACTGGGTGGCATAACTTAACAATATACTTGCTGTATCTTGTCCCAAATAGATCTGCCTCCACACTGAATACTTGTAAAGTAAGGCAAGTACCACTTACTTGGTGTATTTTGTCCCCCAGATAGAGTTACCTTCCTTTGTATTACTTGCACACCAAGGCCATAAAGTAGTGTTTCTGCAACTAACTGCTTACACTCCTAATTTCCTGCTTCTATCTTGTCCTTGCTTACACATACACTACAGCTCCAAGGCTTCCACTTCTTATGCTGATTGCTTTTCTTTGCAGTCTTCTGTGAGGGGGCGGGCCAGATCTCTACCTGCTTTTTCTGGTTATACCTTCCCCCATTTCGTATCTCCCTAAGTATCGCATAAGTATAAGTAAATTAAACTAGTACAATACAGCCAAACAGACACATTTGGTGTAAACAAAAACAAGTGAAAAGATACATTTGGTGTACAAAGACAAGAAACAAGTAAGCCCAGGGATATAATTGCCCTATGACAACATCCCCACCCCTGCAAATCCACCACCCCCCACCCCCAACTAATAATTGCTCCAAGTTCAGCTTCCACCCAGAACCAACCAAATCCACTGAAAAATTACTCCACAAGCTCAAACCAATGACTCTACCCGCAGATAAATTACCCGCTGAATACCTCCACCTGGCTGCAGAAGCCATATCATATCCTGTCTCCATCCTAATTAACAGATCCATCTCTGAGTGTATAGTACCCAAGCTATGGAAAACATCACATATCATACCTCTACATAAAGGGGGAACCTCCCTGAAACTTAATAACTACTGCCCTATAGCCGTACTACCCCCTTTATCTAAAATTTTAGAGACGGTAATACACAAGCAACTAATGAAATATCTCCTAAAAAATAATGTAATAGCAACACAACAACATGGCTTTAGACCCTTCCATAGCACCTCCACTGCACTAACGGAATTCACCAAACTTGTCAATACTCACAGAAACAATGGACTCCTTGTATCTACCACCTTCCTTGACTTGTCCAAAGCATTCGATATGGTTAACCACAATAAACTCCTTCTTTCACTAGCAACTCTAAACCTTTCCACCCCTGCCATCTCCTGGTTCAAAAACTACCTAGAGGGAAGGAAACAAGCTGTTATGTGGCAAAACCAACTCTCCCCCCCTCCCTACCAGTATCCCTAGGAGTACCCCAAGGCTCCATCCTGGGGCCACTTCTTTTTACCCTCTTCACCAATCATCTCCCAAACAGTATTCTTAAAGCCTCAAGAGTGCAATATGCAGATGATACCACCATAATATGTGCAGCCAAATCAATTGACATCCTTCACTCCCTAACACAAGAATGCTTTTCCATTGCAGAAACTTGGATTACAAACCAAAGGCTCATTCTGAACCCAAGTAAAACAAAGCTAGTACTCTTTAGTGTCCACAGAGCCACACCTCCCACTGATTCTTTCTTCATCTTCTCCTTTAACAAGACCACAATCACCCCCACAAATCATACCAAACTCTTAGGGGTTGAAATAGGTAATCACCTTAGATTTGACCTACATATTTCTATAACCATAAAAAGTACATAAAAAACTTGGCCTACTGTATCGCAATAAAAAATTCCTCACTGACCACTCCAAAACTACAATAGCGGGGGCTCACCTAATATCCACCCTACTTTATGCCTCCCCTGTGCTTACAAATCTCTGCAAATCCGACCTAAACAACCTGATAGTTGTTATAATAAGAATAAATTTGCTACAACCTCTCCCATCAGAAAACATCACTGTGAATGCCTAAATAAACTCATTTGGCTAGAACTACCAGTATTACTTCAACTCAATCAACTATCACTAGCCCACAAAATAATACATAACTCTGAAAACACCCCAGCCCTACAAAATCTTTTGCAACCCTATACAACCACCAGGCCCTTGAGGTCTAGCACACAAAACCTCTTCAAAGTAACCAAATATAACAATGAAGCTGGAAAGTCTGTCTACAGCCACTGTATAGCAAAAACCTGGAACTCCCTTCCTGCCCACATAACTGACAACAAATCCCCATCACAGTTCAAGAAACTTGTTAAAACTCACTTTTTGAATAATCGGCTGTGCTCCTGTATCCCCCTGGCTAATGTCTCATTAGAACACTTCACCTAACTTAAGTAACTCTGCTAAGCCAACCAATCATAGTACTGTACCCACTTAGGACTGTTAATCTACTGCTCATCCCATCTCTCCAGGAGTTAGGGAAAACTACCCCAGCAATGTTGAGCTCTCCATAAGCAACTAAAACCAGGAGAAGACATATTGTAAATCAATTTGTTATCCTTCTCATCATCTGCTCTGTCTGAGCCTTATTCTACATCTCCCTGCTTTTACTCTGATAGTACATCTATCACAGGAATCCTAAACTTAGGAATATCTTCTAAAATTTAATAATATTGTAGAGAACGAATGTATCCTATATGTTAGTTAATATGTATGTCAAAGTCTCTTCTGTGGAAATTATATGTCAAAAGTCTGTCCTTAAAATTATGTTTTGTAAAAAATTATTCTCTTGGAGCTTTTCTCCCTGGGCCTCCACTGAAAATGGACTTGTAATCCAGTTGGACTCTCCCGGTCAACAAATGTAAAATAAAATAAATAAATAAATAAATAAAAGAGCACTGCAGCTGCAATGTTTGCTCTGAGAGTGTTACTGGAGAAATATAGAGAAGGTCAGAAGGAGTTGCATTGTGTCTTTGTGGACTTGGAGAAAGTATATGATAGGGTGCCTAGAGAGGAGTTGTGGTATCGTATGAGGAAGTCAGGAGTGGCAGACAAGTATGTAAGAGTGGTACAGGATATGTACGAGGGTAGTGTGACAGTGGTGAAGTCTGCAGTGGGAGTGACAGATCTGTTTAAGGTGGAGGTGGGATTACATCAAGGATCAGCTCTGAGCCCTTTCTTATTTTCAATGGTGATGGACAGGTTGACAGACGAGATCAGACAGGAGGCCCCATGCACTATTATGTTTGCAGATGACATTGTGATCTGTAGTGAGAGTAGGGACCAGGTTGAGGATACCCTGGAGAGGTGGTGATATCCTTTAGAAAGGAGAGAATTGAAGGTCAGCAGGACTAAGACAGAATATGTGTGTGTGAATAAGAGGGAGGATAGAGGAATTGTGAAGACGCAGGGAGTAGAGTTGGCAAAGGTGGATGAGTTTAAGTATTTGGGATCAACAGTTCAGAGTAATGGTGAGTGTAGAAGAGAGGTGAAGAAGAGAGTTCAGGCAGGGTGGAATGGGTGGAGAAGAGTGTCAGGAGTGATTTGTGAAAGACTGGTACCAGTAAGAGTGAAAGGGAAGGTCTACAAGAGGGTAGTGAAACCAGCTATATTGTATGGGTTGGAGACAGTGGCATTGACAAAAAGGCAGGGGTCAGAGCTGGAAGTGGCAGAGTTAAAGATGTTAAGATTTGCACTGGGTGTGACAAGGATGGGCAGGATTAGGAATCAGTATATTAGAGGGGCAGCTCAGGTTGGATGGTTTGGAGACAAAGTCAGAGAGGCGAGATTGCATTGGTTTGGACATGTGCTGAGGAGGGATGATGGGTATATTGGGAAAAGGATGCTACGGATGGAGCTGCCAGGTAACAGGAAAAGAGGAAGGCCTAAGATAAGGTTTATGGATGTGGTGAGAGAGGACATGCAGGTGGTTGGTGTGACAGAGCAATATACAGACGGCAGGAAGAAATGGAAAAAGATGATCCACTGTAGCGTCCCCTAATGGGAACAGCCAAAAGAGAAGAAGATTGAAGCAATGATTGAGGGCTGTTCAATACACACTGCAGAGCTACACCTCACAAAGACATTTGACACCATCCCACACTCTGGTATAGTAGATAAAACTATCCCAGCTAAATGTTAATCCCTATGTAACATGTCGGCTAGCAAATTGGCTTACATATATAAGCAAGGAAATTAGGGTGGGTTGGCTACCTTCCCCAAAAAAACTGTCACTAGTGGTGAACTCCCTGGCTCAGTCTTGGGCCTATCCTCTTCGGCATTTACCTCTTGGAGGTCAAAGCTACTTCGTGGGAATATATGGCTAGACTCCTAAAGATCCTCACAGATCAATTGCTTAGTAAGTACTTATGAACCTATGATGCAAAATAATGCAACAGAAAATGGAAAAGAAAACATGGCTCATGAAGAGGACAGCAGAAGGAAGTCAACCACGAGTTTTTTTCTGTTACCCTTTCCCACGATTACTGTGCATCAAGTTGTTGTGTCTTTCGGCTTTTCCTGGTTAGGGGTTGCCACAGCGGAACTCCGGTCCGCTAATGACTGGTAGTTGATTTTTACATGCCGAGTTACCAGCCCTGATGCACAACCTTCAATGAAGGTATGCCCATTCACGCATGTCTCCATGCAGAAGATGCTCTAGCTGAGAATCGAACCGGACAGCGTCTTACTGTGAGGTGACAACGTTACCGCAGCACCACCACCGCGGATATTACTGTGCATCAAGTACAAGTGTTTAACTCACTGTAATACTGTTTCATGAGTTACACTTTTCTTTGAAATTATTCAGCCACTGTAGTACACTGGTTTTACACAATTCATTTAATTTTTATGAATCCAAGGCAGGATTGAAGTGTCTTTTAATTCCATGTAAATGCTTCTCTTTTCTGCTTGTTTGTTTTCTATATTTTTCATTATAGTATATTTTATTATATTGCTTATTTAAAATTGTCTGTTGCAAGCTTAGCAATATAAATGAAAGGCAAGCAGAAGGTGAAGAATCACTAAGGGCACACTGAACATAGAAAATAATGTCATAGTTTGAGCATACGTTGGGGGAGCATACAAGGAATCTATAGTACAATACAAAAATGAAGAAGGACAGAATGTAGATGGGTGACCCATATATACCAGAATAGCATATGCAAATCTACTTCAGCAAAATCCATGAGCAAAGCAGTTTTCAAAGCCCTGCAGGGAGGTATGCCATAAAAAAGTAGGCCTACAATCCATGCTGGATGGATTAGGTTTAATGCTCATTCTCTGAACTAGGGATTAAAAAAGTCACAGACATCTAGAAACAAATAACTGCAATATAACCTGAGTCCGAGTAAAAGCAGTAGCTTAATCCAGCCTTACTCTAACATTAGGGTATTAGACTTTAAGTTGAGCACATAATTTCAGTGAGCTTGAGCCTTAAAAAAGATAATTTAACGTTTGTCGAAATGAAGAGAGTAGGAATAATGCTGTGTTGCCGAAACTGCCATCTGAGAGGTAATGCATCTTGTACAAAGCAAATGAACTAAACAAATCAAGAGAATATATTGCAATGGTTCCCAAAATAAATGAGACAAAATGTATTTTGTTTTTCACAGTGTAAGGAAGCTGAGAAAGAGAAAAACAAATGAATGGTATTAGTTAAACAAAAGGGGGAAGGAAAGACACTCATCCAGTCACAACAGGAAAGGTCAAAACTATTAGGAAACAGCAATCTCAGGATATAACCTTTTATAGATATGCTAAAGAAAGCTTTAGAAATGCACTAAGTGATAAAGAAAGAATGCAGGTGTGATGCTGAGTTTTTGTAATGGAGATGGAATGTGGAGGGAGGAAGAGAGGGAAATCTGAAATACTGAGCAAAAATCTATGATTATTGTTTTAAAAAGGAGACAGAGGCACCAACAAAAACAACAGCAATAACAGATTACATTTAATGCAGGTGTCTGCAAATAAAGTGACCAGTTTGTAGGAACGTACAGTAAAAGCCCCCATGCTAAAGGATAACGCTGTCCAAGCTGTAAATTCCTTTACTAATGCACTCTACGGGCACCTACAAGAATGCATGGATCATGCTATCCCAAACAAAACCAAGACTCACTCCTCCAAGAAAAGAAAACCAGTCTGGTGGACCCCTGCCATAAACAAGCTATACAATAGAAGGAGGAAACTCGTACAGAAAAGAGTAAAATCCCAAGAAGGGAAGACATCCCTGATCAGTATCAGCAAGAAACTACGTTCCCTCATAAAATCATCCAAGGCTAGCTTTGAAAGAAAAATTGCCATGGACTCCAAAGATAACCACAAGGCATTATTTAACTATGTCAAGAATCTAAGAGTCAATTCTGAGATCTGCTCGGATTTAGTGCAGAATGGCACAAAATACACTGAACCAACCGATATAGCCAACATCCTGGCAGGCAGGTTCAGTGCAAACTTCACCCTCCCTCTCACCCCCAAAAGGGCCCATAACTATACCAGAAGAATATACTGCCCCTGAAATCACAGACACTCAAGTTAAAACAGCCCTCTCCAAAGCCAAAAACACAGCATCAATGGGACCGGATGGTGTCCCAGGCTGCGTCCTACGTGAGCTCAAAGATGAACTAACCCCTCACCTAAACACACTGTTTAAAATCAGCCTCTCCACAGGCTACATGCCCACAGTGTGGTGCACAGCAACAGTTATTCCACTCCACAAAGGTGCAGCCACAACGGACCCCGGGAACTATCGCCCTATAAGCCTGACTAGCTTGGTCTGCAAAGCTATGGAGCGCATCATCATGGATCTCATTAACAGAGACATTGGAAACCTCCAAACACTGGACCCTACCCAGTTCAGCTTTGTTAAGGGCAGATCATGCCTCCTAAACCTGGTGGACTTCTTTGAGACAATTACCAAGGCTATAGACGAGGGAAAGGTGGGCCCACACAGCCTACCTAGACCTTGCAAAGGCCTTCGACACCATTCCCCACTCAGGTATTATAGACAAGCTCACCAGCCTGAACATAAACCCCTATGTCACGAGATGGGTTGCCAACTGGCTCATGGACAGAACCCACATGGTAAGAGTTGCGGGAGTTAGATCTGACTCTAAACCGGTTACAAGTGGTGTTCCCCAGGACTCATTCCTAGGACCCCCTCCTGTTTGACATATACTTCTCAGAGGTACAGGCAAGCACAGGAGGACTATGGCTGACCAAGTTTGCAGACGACTGCAAACTAGGGGCTATAATTGACTCTCCGGCTGACATAGAAATCCTCCAAAAGGGTCTCACTGAGACAGATACCTGGTGTCAAAACCATGGCCTCAAGCTAAATGCCAAAAAGTGCATAGTCATCCCCTTTGGAAAAAACAAAGTACCCACAAACTACCACATAGGTGGTAGCCCCCTCAATACAGAAGACGTAATAAGGGATCTGGGGACCCAAGTAGATAGCAATCTCTCCTTTGATAATCACATTGCCAAAGTGGTTAGAAAATCCTTCTATGTGACCCACCTAATCACAAAAGGGTTTGCATCCAGATCGAAAGAGGTCATTGGGCCCCTCTATGCATCACTCATCAGACCCATCATAGAGTACAATGCCCCATTTGGAGTGTACCTTACAAGACACTTGCACCAACTGGAAAGACCACAGAAGTACCTCACCAAGAGGCTCACTGGCCTCAA